>NW_020664587.1:13841905-13849898 GCF_002925995.2 Terrapene triunguis
CCTCCCCGAGCACGCCATCGCTGCTCCACTTCTCCCGCCTCCCAGGCTTGCGGTGCCAATCAGCTGTTTGGCGCCGCAAGCCTGGGAGGGAGAGAAGCAGAGTGGGGTGGTGTGCTTAGGGGAGGCGGTGGAGCAGAGGTGAGCTGGGGCAAGGAGTTCCCCTGAGTGCCGCCGCTCCCCGCCATTACTTGCTGCAGGTGGCCCTCCCCCCGCCCCCCTGCCCCAGCTCCCTCCACCTAAATGCCGACGACGACTGGGGCAGCTGAAGATCCAGCCGCCGCCGAAGAAAATGCTGCCCCCCAAATGCTAGAGCCCTAGGCGACCGCCTAGGTCGCCTAATAGGTTGCACCGGCCCTGGGTTCAACTGAGCCCTATGACCCTGGCTATGGAGCCTGTGATGCTATATTTACTTGCAGCATATTATTCAACCGCTAGTTATCTCTGTGTGTTGCATAGAGTGCATATAGTGTGGTCCATGGTAAACAAGACAGACAAAGCTGGAATTCAAGCTGTGTGGAAGCCTGTAGCTAATTCTTTGATAAACACCACCTGTTAAAGAAGATCTGAAATTCCATACATCATGACAGGGCCTGACTTCCCCAAAGGCTTCTATCTCCAATATTTAACCCAGCAACCAATTTACAGTCCTTCCCCACTTACTTGTTCCAGGGGAAGGGAAGTTGAGCTAAGACTTGCCCTTTGGTCAATGGGGACCAGATAGCACCTCTGCAGACCTTTCCATCCTTTTAATTTGGTGGCCCCCTAGTGGTGTGCCACCACCTCTCCTCTCCCGGCAGGTGCTCTACGCATTGCATTCTGCACTGTGCAACGCAGGGGCGTGTTGCTTTGAAAGCAGAATGCTCCCTGAGTCGCTTGATGGGCATTTGCATAACACACTCAGACAGCACAATGTCACCTAAGGTTATACATCAGCAGTGCACTTCTCTCTCCAGGTAGTCTTACAGGGAGGGGTTAACACATTTTTAAATTAGTTCCATATGCAAAAAAAGAGGGCAGCTGTTTCCTGCTTATAAATGAAACAATGTTGTTTGGGCCTCCGAACGGCTGTTTGCTGTAGAACTAATTAGATACCATAAGCGGAACCTCGGCAGATGCCAGGAATGGGTTCTAATCAAGTGGAGGTGCTGTCACACAGGAAGGCCCCTTGCCGGCGAGACGGGGCAGAGGAGAAGTCAGGGACATTTCAAGAAGGCCCAGCACTCTGGCTGGTTTCCACAGAAGCCTGAGTTCTGGGCACTGCTCCAAATTAAGGAATTTCTGGACTGGATTCTGTTCTCACTTACACTGAACTAACTCCATTGATTTCAAAGGGGTTACCTTGGTTTGAGTGAGAGCAGAATCATGCCCTCTCAGGGATTTTACTCTCTGCCAGTTGCAATCATTTGCCGAAGGACCTGCTGGAAGATGGAAGCTGCCTGTCTTTCTGTGGCACTGCAGTAGAGGGTCTTTTGTCTAGTGCTTAGAGGAAGTGACACATATTGTCAGGGTTCCTGGGTCCTCTTTCTGCCTATGCCATTGAACCAGGGTGCGAGCAAATCAATTTCATCTCTCTGGGCCTCAGCTTCTCATTCTGTGCAGTGGGTGCAATAATTCCACCCTCTCTCACTGGGTGAGACATAGTAGTTTCTAAAGGGCTTTTGGGATCTCCATATCGCCAACCCTAAGCACTCAAAAGCAAGAGTCAGCAAATCATGAGTTTGGCTTAAAAATCATGAGATTTTTAAAAAATAAGTTTGGGGTCATTGTTCTTTGTCTCCTGCTTTCTGAGCTTTTTGGGTGTGCTCAGGTCAAGTTTTCAAGCTTTACTCCACAACTATCAGCAAAAAATTTCCTTTTTAAAAAAAATGGAAGCTGAGATTCTCACAACTCCAGGAGCTGGGGATTTAAGAAAAAAAAAATCACCGCATATGGTGAGACTCACAATAAAATCATGAGAGCTGGCACTGACGTTGCACCTTCCAGAGTGTAACATTATTAAACCAGGATATGTCATGTCATTCACACACTCCTTTACCAACTAAGGGCTGCATTTTCAAAATAGACTAGTGTATAGTAAGTGCCTCAGTTTGGGGAAATCCAGCTTGAAACACCACAAGGGCTAAGTTCCAGAAGGGCTGAGTTTCAGGAGGGCTGAGTACCTGGCCCCTCAAAAATGGAGGCATGCAAAATCACCGGTCACTTTTTGCCACATCCACCCACTGAGAACAGCTTGAAAAGTACATTGTTTTGTTTTGTTGTATATTATAGATCTTGTAGTTAAGGGAACTGCAGGAGCTAATCAATGTATCAATATCCAGCTGTTTCTTAGATTCTTCCTCAGGCTCCTATTGGTCTGTCTTCACTAGTTCTGGTTTTGCTGTTAGCCATCAGCAGAGGGAGGCAAGGCAAACACTTAAGTTTGTTCTTGCAATTGACATTGGTGTGGGACCAGATGAGAACACAAACATAATTAAGTGCAGAAAGCAGATTTGTAAGTCAATGCCTTCTGAAAGGTCAGCAGTCCCAACCAGTATTGTTTTTCTACACAGCATTGTAGACTAGCTCCATCTAGATACTGAAGAAGAGCTGCGCTGAAGCTCAAAAGCTTGTTTCTCTCACCCGCAGAAGTTGGTCCAATAAAAGATTTTATCTCCCTCAGCTTCTCTCTAAATACTTCTGTGGCACCCATGCCAATAGAACCTGAGCGCCTTACAAACATTCATGAATTCACAACCTGCCGGTGAGCTAAGGAAGTAGTATCAGCCCACTTTTCCAGATGGGAAACTGAGGCACAGAGGTTGTTTAAAAAAAAATATTGAGTCGTGCTCCCGTTTGTCTGTCTGCCAGTGTCCACCCGTTGTCTCTCATTTAGATCATAAGCTCTTTGGGGCAGGGACCATCTTTAACCCCTGGTGAGGATCTAGCTAGCTAGTTTTTTTACAGTGGGGCCCATGATAAGAGTATCTAAGCATGCCGATTGTGTTCCTATACAGTGTGTGTGCGCGCTTCTGACAATACTTGACAAGTGCGCTGGTGGACAGCTTGATTGAATTGCTCTGAACTCAACCATCTCACGATTGCCCAGGAATGGCAGTGAGCTGCTACAGACGTGCTTCAAGGTAGCTGGCTAATGGTGGAAGCTGGAAAAACAAACAAACCCCACTATGTGCGTCCCCGTAGCCTCAGTTGTGCCACAGAGCCATGCTTTGGGTGACAAAACCTTTCCACATAGCAGGATATTCTATCATGCAGCCAGTGGCTGGCCAGCAACGCTTTATTTTATTTGGCTGTAAAAGAAAATACAAACAGAACCATCCCAGGTTAAAACATCCACCAGGTTCCCAAGAAACGTGTTTTAAAAACTCTGCGAACACTCAGGCCGACTCCATGGTCCTCTCAAGTCCTGCACCTCTGGGCACTGTCCCTGTCAAGCTGATCCTCCTGGCTTTCATAGGCCTCTCTACACAGCCGGGAGAATTGGTGACTCCCACTCTGGAAGATGGGGGCCAGCCAGGATAGATGCTCTACAAACACTGAAGAACATGTGGGGTTTTAGGGCGTCTGGGAAGATGCTGTGGGAGGTTTTGATGATTGGTTTCTAGAGCCGGGGGAAGCTTCCTGCTGTTTATCAGCTTGTTTCTGTCTATGAATCATTTCACGGCAGCCAGGGAAGAACTGGAGCTGGCAGAGAGAGAAGAGCAATGGCATTGGTTCCTGGAGGCAGTGTGGTCAAGTGGACAGGAACCTGGCCTTGACTCTGCCACTGACCTATTGTGTGACCTGGGGCAAGTCACTTCCCCACTCTGTGCCTCAGTTTCCTCTCCCACACGCGTAATACAAATGAGAAATAATAATTACAAAGGAACAGCGACAGAAGCCACAGGCTTGCCTTCCGCACTGATGTGGGGCAGAACCCCCTGGCCGTGGGTTTAACGATTGAGGCAGCGGGATCATCCGTGGCAGAGCCGAGCTTGGGAAAAATCAGGATTCTTCTGCCGCGGTGCTGTTAATCATTGAATCTCCTTAGGGCCTGGACTGAAAAAGAGTTATTCCCTTGTAGCTTGGGCTTTGGGCTGCTCAATCATTTCTCGGCTGCCGTGCACAGACACAGAGCTGGGGAAGCAGTCCAAGCTCTTCAGAGCAGGATCATCAATAATGCACTAGTAATATAACCTTCAACTTTCTCAGAGACTCCAGTCATTCACCTGTCAGTGGGACCTATTTATCCAGAGAAGCGAGTGCTCTGCCGCGGACGCTGGGCTTGCTATAAAGTTATAGGCGGCGAGCAAACTTTCCGCGTACGACGTTGCGTGACTCTCCTTCACTTGCCGACATCCCCCCACTCTGTCCTTGGGTTGCTTTTCTCACCTACTTTTGGGCACTCACAATGAGCAGGACACCCATCTGACGTGCCTACGTGCCCACTGTCTGAGCTGGGCAAGCAGCTTCCCATTTAGGTGGCCAAGTCTGAAGACGGGTTGCCCACGTTCAGTTCAGGATCTGTGTCCAGCTACTGGTATCTACCTGAGTGTGAGCTGAGCAAGAAGGTCTGGATCCTTCTCCACCAATTCTATTCTGGGCAAGAGCCACTCACATACTGGTCTTTCTTCCTTCACGGTCTCACTCTGTTCCCTCTCTAGTTCCAGGGCAGGGCTGGTGGAGGGGACGAGAAGCTATGCTCAAAAGCCAATTGCATTGAATAAAAATGCATCTCCATGTCTTTTCAGAGGAAACTGTCTTACCTTGGAGAGATGACAGACCTGGCTGATAGTCCTTTGCACTGACAGGTTTTAGGGCTTTCACATCTCTAAATCTCCAGGCTCTTTGCAAAGATAGAGTCACAATGTCTAAGGCCAGAAGGGACCAACAGATGATCTTATCTGATCTCCTGTATATCACTGGCTACCAACACCGCCCAGCACCCCACACTAACCTCAAATTAGAGCCTTCAGGAGACTAAGCTATTATGTGCCTCAGGCAGAGAATAGGAAGCACTGAGGCGCACCAGTGCATGAGGCCCCCACACTGGCATGGAAATGATGCATCAGTATCATTACCCCCAATTACACAGATGGGGAAACTGAGGCAGAAAATGGGGAAGTGACTTGCCCAAGGTCATATAGAGAGTTAGTGGTGGAGCTGGGAATGGAACCAAGGAGTCTTAGTGCCCAGGACTCTTCCTTAGACCGCCTTCCCTCTCTAATAGAATGGAAGTGGAGCATTATGGAGGGCGTTGGGGAGTCTGATGAAAATTCCATTTTCCCCAACTTGTAATGAAGGGTCAACCAATGCAGGCAACTCTTTGTAGGCAACGGAGAGCCAGACAGGTGGCACCAACTCCAGGAGCCCAGCATTATAAGGTCAAGGCTCAGGTGCCTGAGAAGTGAGGGAATTAGATTCTCTTCTGCTATCGGTTGCTCCTGGCTACCAGGGCAAACTCCAACTCACTCTCACCCTGGGAACGTGTCCCTCTGCACAGCTGTCCTGTTGAGCAGAGCACAACATTCCCACTGCTTGTCTCAGCTGCCTGTGAAATGGATTGTATCTTCGCCCTGTTGCCTTCCACCCCCAGCTCCATCTATTCCCAGCGCACTACTAAATAATTTCCTCTCTGCTTCTCTTCTGGTGCAGTGAATAATGAATAATAAACTAAAGTCATTGGCTACCAGCTGGAAGGGGGAAAAATTGTCGATATTGACCTAGGAAGCCCAGCTCACATTTCTGAATGAGACCTTGGCTAGCCAAGCAGGTATCCTGGGGACAGATCTATCTAAAGCCACTCAATGCCATCAGAATCCCAGCAGAAGGGAAAAAGAGCTGGTCAGAGGACACAGAGAATAGTGGTACAGCTTGTCTGTGCATTTGTGCACAGGCCCAGTATGTGGCCCTATAAATGTGCAGTTGTTTCCGTTCCCTGATGCAGTTTGCAGCCGAGGAACAGCAGCCTGGGAAATACCCTCAGCTACCATCAAGCCCCAGCTTTAATGCTCACCTGATCCACTTTATACTAACATTGCAGTTGGTTTTGCAATGTTATGCAAGCTAATACAAGTCTCATCTATTGTCATACTTCAGGGGCTGTGCTGGTCACTAGAGGGGTCAGGAAGGAATTTTTCTACTCTGTGTGCAGCAGGAGCTAATGTGCTCCAGGCGGTTATCATCAGGATAAGCCTTCCTCTGAAGCATCAGGTATTCCACTTCCAGGGTACAGGATACCAGTTTTGATACACCACTGGTTTGATCCATAGTAACTATAATATAGTGCAGTGGTTCTCAACCTTTCCAGACTACTATACTCCTTTCAGGAGTCTGATTTGTCCTGCATACCCACAAGTTTTGCTTCACTTAAAAACTACTTGCTTACAAAATCAGACATAAAAATACAAGTGTCACAGCACACTATTACTGAAAAATTGCTGACTTTCTCACTTTTACCATATAATTATAAAATAAATTGATTGGAATATAAATATTGTACTTACATTTCAGTGTATGGTATATAGAGCAGTATAAATAAGTCACTCTCTGTATGAAATTTTAGTTTGTACTGACTCCACTAGCACTTTTTATGTAGCTTGTTGTAAAACTAGGCAAATATCTAGATGAGTTGATGGACCCCCTGGAAGAGCTCTGCGTGTACCCCTGGTTGAAAACCATTGATACAGTCTTACCGGAGATGGGCTCCCACCACATTCTGCATCAGCCCTCGAGCTATTCGCAAGAGGAGTTTTCCCATTCCATGAAAGATTAAGATTAAAAAAAAATCCCACCCCAAATTTGGACAAAAAGTCGAAATCTCAACAATTTTCACAAGCCAACAATCTGGGGGTGGGGGTGGAATTTGGATCAGGTCAATGAAGATGTTTAATTTCAATAATTTTGAAATGTTTTGAAACAAAAATGTTGTTTCAAACCAATAGCATGAAACTTTGGTTTCAAAAATGGTGAAATTGGATGTGTTGACAACTTCGGAACTTCCCGCATATTTTCAACTCGAACGAGGACATTTGTCAGAACGGGCTCTTTCTTGCCAGCATTTCCTGCTCTGATGAATCAGCATTTTCTGATGAAAATGTTTTTGTCTGAAAATTCCCTGTCTACCTCTAGCTGGGACACACACCTGGAGGGGCTCCGGGTGTGAGCACAGAGCTAAATCCAAATTTCACAGCTGGCGTTCTTATCTGGACAATGGACTGTGGCTCCAGACAGCGTCGATGTTTGGGTTCAAAATCCAGCTCTGACATTTGTGTCTTGGTCCCAGCTCTACTTTTTGATTTAAAACTTAAAATTCTAGTTTTGTTCCTCAACATTAAAAATAAAGTGTTCTGGTACCCAGCAATGGGAGCAGCCTGAAACACTGAATGAAGAGATTCAAGACATAGATCACAGTACTGCCAACCCCCAAATCATAAGATTTACGGAAAATAATAAATTAGGGTTCTTTGTATATTTGTCTTTTGGTTTGTGTCTTTAGGGGACACCCAGGTCACATTGACCAGCTTTTCTCCACAACCATGAGGGCTAGAAGCTTTTTTATAAAAAAGGAAAGGTGAGATTCTTACCTGATTACTTGGCCCCAGTAGCTGGAGCTGTAAGGAAAACACCAAACATCATGAGATTTGTGATAAAAATCATGAGATTTGGCAACACCAAGATCATGCTATTGCTACCCATAGGACCCCGCCCATAGTAGAGAGACAGCACTGAATGTGCAGGCAGCATTTCTGAGCTCCTGGCAGTCTTCAGCTGCAGCAACGTACAACAGCAACAAAGACTGCCCAGTCCCACCCATTGCAGATGGACCTTGTAGGCGTAGCCAAGACACTGAAATGTTTCTCTTTCTCCAGAATGAGGTGGAGATTTCTGCATTACAACCGGACCTGTTAGCTCAGTTTTTGGTGCATGGCTGCAAGAGGCAAGCAGAAGCTGCTTAAATATCAATAGCGCAGTGTGACAATGTTGGGACTCACCACCGCGGCACCTCCTACTGGTC
>NW_020664587.1:13849908-13883185 GCF_002925995.2 Terrapene triunguis
ATTATTATTTAAATATTTGTAGAGCTGGTAGGAAAATGGGAAAACACTCATCAATTAGCCCAACCTGGGATTTCGTGTTGGAAAAAAGCCCAAACCTTTTGATATATAAGTTTTCAAATTCACAAAAACATTTCTCTTTGGATAGGGTCAAGTCCTGTTCCTTTTACTCCAGCTGAGTAGCACCTTATTACATGAGATGTCTTAGAGCCTTCACTTGAGAGGCAGGGTGAGCCAGTGGCAAGAGCACTAGCCTGGGAGACTGGCTCTGCCACTGATCTACTATATTGATCTTGGTCAAGTTACTTTCCCTACAAGTCTTTATCTGTTTAGACTGTAAACTCTTCAGGGCAGGGCATGTCACCTACTATGGCCTTGCCAAACTTTATAATGTAAGGTCTGAATTTAAACCAATATACTTACTTTGGTGCAAACCCCTGTCCTATTTTGGTCTAAGAGTGGCTTTTTCAGTTTAGTTTAAGTAGCCTGGAAACAGGTTTAAGTTAAATTGAAATAACGGTGTTTGCACAGGGCTTAGCACCAGTTTAACTATATTGGTTTCAAGACTGATTTAAATTAAGCCAGTGCAACTTTCTCATGTAGACAAGGCATGAGTGTCTGTACAGTGCCTGGCATAATGGGGCTCTGAGCTCAGCTGGGACCTCCAGGCCCTAGTGAACTATAATCTCTGACTGAGCAGATCACAACGTTTCTGTGAGTGATCTATGTAGCGATATGGTTCTACGCTCCTCTCCCTCGGTACAGGGGTGGGTAGCATTGACTGCAATGTTCATTTCACTCTTCTCCATCTGCTCTCATCCTTCCTTTTCCTTCTTATCCCCATTCCAGGAACAGAGCGTGTAGTGATTTTTTGTGGGTGCAAATGCCCTGGGAACGGTTTCTCCTCCTCTTGGCTGGCTTTGTCGTCTCCTTCTGCACGGAAGTTCGGGTCCCGGTTCATTCCGTTTGACTCTCGCCAAGTTGTTTAATCTCCCAGTTGCCGCAGCTTTCTCCCCCTCCCCTGCTCTTCCAGGTCAATCACTGAGGTGAAGCAGACAGCCAGAGCAGGCTACGCGGGGCTGTGTCAACTATTATCTTAAGAAGTCAGGCGAGAGTCAAGGCCGCTTGGCATATGCATTTTAAATTGGCCTAAAAATTACTTGGCTACGGACTTAATGAAGTGTTAATGTATGAAAATCTCTCATTAAAAAGCAAAACGGTGGAGGCTTTTGATGGCTGGATGGCTGGACTCTGAACTGAGACCAATTAGATATGCAAAATTTTCTTGAGACCTCTGCTTCTCTGCCTGTCAAACGGCTTTGTTTCAAAGCTACCTTGCTTCTTTTCTGTTTTCTTAAAGGCACCCAGTTGAAGAGCGAGCGCCATGGATAATTCAGACTTTTGCTTTTGTACCGCGCATTGTCGCCCGTCGCTTCAAACGCAGCCTTGGGTTTTGTTTGTGGCTTTTTGTTTTTAGCTTTGGATGTAAATTGGGGTCTCTTTAGTCTTGGAGGTGACCTGCAAAGGAAAACAAATAATTGGATTTATGCCATTTTTGGTTCCTCGTGCAGGATAAAGACAGCTTGAAATGTTTGGTTAATTTCTTTCTGCTTGGATTTTTAACATTATAATTTATACCAGCCGGCCAGGTAGTCTCAGGCATCAGAGCAGCACAGAGGGGCAACTGATCTAAAAGAAGGATAGCGCAGCAGTTAGGGTACGAAGTCTAGGCACTGGAAGAGCTGGGTTCAATTCTCTGTTTTGCTACAGACTTACAGTGTGACCTTGGGTGAGTCACTTGTCCCCTCGCTGATAATAGCGCTGCCCTAACACACAGCGGTATGGGGAAGAGAAATATGGTCCAGATTGTGTGGCGCTCGGATACTTTGGTAACAGGGGCCATGTAAGTCTCTGAAGTAGAGGAGGAAATTTGCACACCAGGCCCAGGTGCATCCTGGCTCTGATACTCACCCAGAGCTCATGTCACCAGTGGATACCTCCATCCCAGCTGAGGTGGGAGCTTTGAGGATGAAGGACCATGATGCTGGTGCTCCCGCGGAGCCCATCATGACTAATGACCTCACTCACAGACACAAAACCTCTAGCGTCCAACCTGAAGGGAGATCCCCCCCCAGCTCCGCGGACTCAGCAGCACAGGGCTCATTTCATGTTAATGGAAGGGTGGCAGTTGCAGGTGGAATATGAAACAGGGCCCTGTCTTGTCTCCCCCCACCCCTTGTGAATAATTTATCCCCACCATCCTTGATCGAAAATGAAAGGGAAAGTGCTATTGTTCAGCGTGTTTTTACGTTCTGTTGCCCAGAGAGGAAAATGGCCCATTTACTTTTAGTAGCCATAGTAAAACACACTCTGAAATCCTCCCTCATCAATATTCAAGCTGCTTAGGCCACTGGTGTTAGCTGCACAGCTGCGGGTAATTGAAGGCCATAGCTACGGTGCTCCACAGGGGACTCCGTCCACTTCTGCTGGTGGCTTGTGAGGACCTGCCTGGAGATTTTCTCTACAGCTGTCTCCTCCTCGTCCTCCTTCCAGTCAGGGGGAGAGAACCATAGACTAGGGCACAAGCAGCAAACACATGTGATAAACAATGGAGGCATCAGGCGATGTAAATGACACTAAAGAGGTAGAGGATATAAGGCTGGGAAATAAAATAATGATACTTCTCCAGCATGCTTCACCAGCGAGGCGCTTTGCAAACGTCGTCATGCGTATTACTCCTTGTATTACACTTGCCCTCCAGAGCCAGATCCCGGCCCTGTTACGCTAAGTGAAGTACCCCCAAAGAATAAGAAAGAGGCTCAGCCCTGAAGAGCATCCACTCTAAGGGCATGTCTACGCTACAAAATTAACCTAACCTAACTGATGTCAGTGTACATCGCTTGTGGATGTCTACCCTTTGCTCCTTGGGTTGGCCGTGCACATCCTCACCAGGAGCGCTTGCATCGATTGAACTGTCACTGGGGGGGGGGGGGGGCATTGTCGGGTGGCTTCTGAGAGACAGCAACAGTTGATGTAAGCAACATAGTGTCTTACATTGACACTGCTTCAACCTCACTACAGCAACATTGACTCTACACCTCTTGTGGAGGTGGAGTTATTAAGTCGGTGTAGCAGGTGAGTTACATGGGTGGGAGCGAAATTTTAGTGCAGATACTTACATAGTTAGGTCAACCTAAGCTGCCTTGCATTGACCTAGCTCTGTAGAGTAGACCAGGCCTATTATCCCCATTTTACAGATGGGGAAGCCGAGGCAGAGAGGTTGAGACTAAGCTTTTCAAACGTGATTAGTGATTTCAGGTACCCAACTTGAGATCAAGTGGCCTGAAATCAGAGGGGGGGACTTCAGCTGGGCACCCAAAATCACTAGCCACGTTTAAAAATCTTGGCCTGATTTGCCCAAGATCACAGTGGCAAAGCCAGGAAGTGAAGTCAGATTTCCTGAGTCCCAAGCTAGTCCATTAACTACAAAATCATAATAATAGAAATCAGAAATGTAGGACTGGAAGGGACCCCGAGAGGCCATCTATTCCCGCCCCCTGCACCGAGGCAGGACTAAGTATTACCTAAACCAGTGATTCTCAACAGATTTACCATTGTGGGCCGCATCCAATATTACCTGTACGGCCCTGAGGATTTCACATGGGCCGCAGCTCTGTGCTGATTGGGCTGCAAGTGGCCCATGGGCTGCAGGTTGAGAACCACGGATCTAAACCATCCCTGACAGGTGTTTGTCTAACCTGTTCTTCAAAATCTCCAATGATGGAGATTCCACAACCGCCTTAGGTAATTTGTTCCAGTGCTTACCTATCCTGACAGTCGGGAAGCTTTTCCTAATGTCTAACCTAAATCTCCCTTTCTGCAGTTGAAGCCCATTGCTTCTTGCCCTGTCTTCAGACCCCTCTCTCTTCCCCCGTTGGGTAGGCCGACGTTACGATCCCCTTTTTGACTCTCACACAATGACTCTGTGGCAGAGCTGGGAATAGAACCCAGGAGACTGAGGGTGAACACCTGGTCCTATTGAAGTCGATGGCAAAACACCCACTGACTCCAACCGGGCCAGGATTTCCCCCTCACTGTGCTCCGGCCATACGAGCCTGCTGCCAAATAACTCAGTGAAGTAATGTCCATCTCCGCCTGGAGCCCAGCAAGGAAAAGCTACTGAATGAGTCACTAATAATGAATGAACAGAAGGTGTATTTATCTGGGGTGGGCTAGCCCTGTGATGTTTGGATCCCGATTCAGGTCTGGCCCCAAACGTTCCTCAGATTCGACGGCGTATGGATTCCATGGTTCTGGATCAGGAGCATTTCAAAGAGAAGCCGGGTTTGCTACAGTTTGGATCTGGCTCTGAATCGGATCCCTTGTGGAGCTGCGGCATGACAAAGTGGGCTGGGCAGAAGAGGTCTGAGGGGAGCTCAGGGCTGGAACAGCAGGTCAGGACTCAGGGGCTTTGCAGGAATCCAGTTCTGTCTATCTCTGGCAATTATGAAGCACCCATCATCACAGCATCAAGACAGTAATACTGCCTGGAATAACAGCCAGGTAGAGTGACTGGTGCACTGGCAAGATAATGCAAGGGAAGCTTGCACAGCATCTACTCACAATACTCCTGTTGCTGCAGAACAGTGCGTTAGTCCCTCAGTTTCCTGAGCTTGAAATTTACCCAGAGAATAGTTAAAAGGAAGCCACCGTATCTGGGGACTGCACAGACCTGTGAATTCAGCTTCCAAGCCGGCGCAGGTACTGAGGCAAGCAGCATATCGAAGGCTGTGGGAGAGTTGGCAGGGCTTCTGGGAAGTGAGCGCAAGTTCCAGCCCCGGAGGAATCGGAGCTGGGGCCTGTCTAGCGAGACTGTCAGCAGCCATAATTCACCTGCATTTCAGAAAGGCTGCTGGTACGGCATCACAGGAATGATTGATCTGTAAGCGCAGCAGAGGGAGCGGGGGAGGGGGAACTGCCAGAGCAGATTCGAAACTGTCTCAGGGAGAACTGGGGTGAGGGAGGCACTTGGATGAAGCCAGTGACTCCAAAAGTTCCTGGCTGAGAAACAGGAAACTGGGCCCCTGAGTGGGTTGGCTCCGTTTCTGTTTATTCCTTTCTGTCCAGGGAGCTGGATGGCCCAATGGTTAGTGCATGAGCCTGGGACTTTGGCTTAGGGTGACCAGATAGCAAGTGTGAAAAATCGGGACAGGGAGTGGGGGGTAATAGGCACCTATATAAGACAAAGACCCAAATATCGGGACTGTCCGTATAAAATTGGGACATCTGGTCACCCTACTTTGGCTTCAATTCCCTGCTCAGCCATAGACTTCCTGCATGACATTGGATGAGTCACTTAATCTCTCAGTGACTCAGTTTCCCCATCTTCAGGGATAACAGCACTGCCCTGCCTCACAGGTGTGTGGTAAGGATAAATGCATTAAGGAGGTGCTCAGACATTCTAATGATGGGGTCCAGGTAGATGGCATAGAGAGATCTGCTCTTGTATGGCTGAATCTTTACTACATTCAATGTCGCTAGGCCACGCTGCTGTTCTCACGCTGGTGTAGATCAGTGCAGTTATGCTGGTGTAAAACAGACAGACTCCTGGAACCATTCTTGTGTGAAGTGGCTCTTTGGTTGTTAATGGCTGGAGGCTGTGGCTGCAGGGGACCTGAGATTACTGTGTCTGCAAGAATTGGAGCGTCACTGCAAACAAATAAAAGGAAGTTCTTCTTCACACAGCACACAGTCAACCTGTGGAACTCCTTGCCTGAGGAGGTTGTGAAGGCTAGGACTATAACAGGGTTTAAAAGAGAACTGGATAAATTCATGGTGGTTAAGTCCATTAATGGCTATTAGCCAGGATGGGTAAGGAATGGTGTCCCTAGCCTCTGTTTGTCAGAGGGTGGAGATGGATGGCAGGAGAGAGATCACTCGATCATTACCTGTTAGGTTCACTCCCTCTGGGACACCTGGCATTGGCCACTGTCGGCAGACAGGATACTGGGATGGATGGACCTTTGGTCTGACCCAATATGGCCGTTCTTGTGTTCTTATGTTCATGTGGGTGTCCGGGTGCAGCCGTGCTAGTGAGCATCTCTGTGAGCATGTGTCCCTCCATGTGACTGCCTAGATGTGTGTATCTCTGTGTGTGTGTGTGGGGAGGGAGATGCCAGTTTCTCTGGGGGGCTCTGCCTGTCCTTGCATGTGTCTGTTGTCCTGCTTCTTTGCATTTTGGGTCTCAGTTGCTATTCCCCACTCCTCCCAGGGCACTGCCCAGCTCTAGGCACTAGTCTGGGGAAATATCCACCTGCTGCAGGACCCAGCAGACGGCGAGGGGAGATTCTGCCTCTGCTTTAGACCTACCTGCCCTTGGCTGGCACTAAGAGGCTCTTCGAATGTCTCCGTGCTCTGGACCATGACACAAGGTCCCCTGGCCGCACTGGCTAGTGGGAAGAGTAACCAAGATTTAGTAGGTTCCCCTCCGTTTTTATGTGACCGTCCTCTCAGGACTGGGGCGAAGAAAGAAAACACCATCCATCGTGATTATCAATCCGTGCGGATGGATGCATCAGGCCTTGAGCCTGCAGACACCTCGGGAAGCCTGCCAAAGAGTGGGGAGGACTGTTCCCCAGCTCCACCTGCACCAGTGAGACCAATGCACTCCAGCTACAGCGGCAGAAATACACACGCCGGCGGAACACCCTGCCAGGCCCCTGCAGATGGCAGCAGCTCCACAGGTTTGCCTTTCTCTTCACACCCCTAACTGAAGGCCACCACCTGCGAGCTCCGAGCAGAGCTAGCCCGGCTCCTGTCAGGCAGGCATGGGCTCCCCCTGCTCCTTCCCTTAAAGAGCACGATCCTGATCCCCAAGCTGCTTTGAGCTCATGATGCCTACGAGGGAGAAACTTCCCCTTGAATTAGTGCTGCTGAGCCTGTAAAGGGCTCCAGGACATCTCTATGACACACTACCAGTGTCGCACTCAGACCTGCACATACCGGCACCCCAACACATACTAGGGGGACCAGATATCCCGATTTTATAGGGACAGTCCCGATTTTGGGGTCTTTTTCTTATATAGGTTCCTATTACTCCCCACCCCCCGTCCTGATTTTTCATACTTGTTGTCTGGTCACCCTAACACATACTGACATGCACACAGACTCACACAGGCACCCCCCCCAACACACACCTGCACCAATAGAGACTCACACTCGTCCACACTTATACCAACACCTACAGACTCCCATACACACGTGCCAATGTAGACTCTCGCACACACTCACACACACACACACTCACACACAGACATCATCTCCCTCAGACACACCCCATACGCGCACACCTTTCAGCAGAGACACATCCCCGCACACACGCCCGTTCACATCTACAGACTCAAAAACAGCCCCACATGCAAACGCGCTCCTGGATCCTCTCTCTCTGACACATCCATCAGCACTTGTGCTGTCACGCTCACCCACACCCACACCCAATTCAATTCAATACCACTTTGTTGCCATGACAACTGTTGCCAAGGTGTAAAAGAGGCAGACTTGTCAGGTATGTCAGTAGCAAGTAGGGTCTGCCCAGGACGGAGCTTCGCGGGGTATCCGGGATTTGAGCGGTTTCCACTTGTCACCAGTGACCTCTCCTGAGCCAGTGGCCGGTTGCTGTGGAGGATGATCCCATCTCTGCTGTCTGATTGGCTACCTCCCACCACACTAGACTGATGTCCTAAAGTCCTGCAGCCCCCCTGCTATTTCAGTCCTGGGCTTCCCCCACCCAGCTCTGCTGATGCCACTCAGTCTGAACCCCCAACCCCTCCTGCTGTTCCAGTCCCACACCCACTTCTGCTGATGCATGCACTTTTTTCTTGGCCAGCACCATTCCTCTCACTCGCTCTCCCTCACTCTCTCTCTCTCCCCGTCTCCTGGAGAAAGATTTAACCAAGTCAATTGCCTTTATCTCGTGCACGGCAATAGATATTACAGATCCTTCAGCGAGGAGACCCAAATTAAGAAATATTCTTGAGACGAGCGAGTTATTTAAAGCCTGATTCAATTACGTTACCTCTTTCCATACTGGTTCAAGGTGTAAAAATACTGTTCCCTGACAATAAAAAGCCCGTGTTTAACACGCTGAGGCCAAACCTCTACGAGCAGAGAGAAAACGAGAGGCCCTAGTGCTTGGCGTTATAAGAGCACATGCATGATAAAGAAAGTCTGGCCTGAAAGCAGCAGCCTGAAGAATCCTTGTTGCCTTGAGCTGAAAGGAAGACACGTAGTGGGGGTGGGGGGTTGGGGGGGTTGGCTGTAACTAGCATCCAGCACAATTAAACCCCGGGAGTAAATAAGGACTTGCCCAAGGACAGCAGCCCCATTGAAGTGAATGGGCCTGATTCCTCCTGGCTCACTGGCATAAATCAGGAGTAGGCCCAGTAATGTCAAAGGGAGTTGCATTTGATCGGCACCTCAGGATCAGGCCCCCAACTAAGGGCATGTCTATGCTGCAGTCGCTGGGCGTGATGGCATCTCGAGGAGACATACCTGGCTAGCTTGAATCTAGCTAGTTCGGGGTGAAGCCCAGGCAGCATGCACTTGAGCAGGAGCTGTGCAAGCCCACCCAGAACACTGGGTAATTATTGCCAAGGCGAGCCTGCACTGAAGCGTGTGCTGCCGTGGCCTCCCTGCTTCAGTATCTGAGCTAGCTAGATTAAATCTAGCTCGGTTATGTCTGCTCAAGCTGCCCTCACCCCCTGGGATCGCATACGGACATACCCTCTAGACAGAGTAATAAACTGGATAATTTCTCATGAACCCCAAACGCAAGAACCTGATCCCACACTCACTCTCAGTCCCATGGGACTTTGGTTTTGTTTTATTTTGTTTTTTGCAAGAGTCAGGCGTTAGCACTATCGTCCAGACCAACTTTTAATGTGGGTACTTTCGACTTACCTAAAACCCCTCCCTGCGCTTTCACCTGGATCTGGGATTCTTCTTCACTTCCTGTCCTAATCAGCTTGCTGCAACATTAGCCGTGAGCTGCTGTGTGACACCCCAGAGGCGGGTGCAGTTTGGTGTCAGAGGTGAACCCTGTATATGTAACTTATATAGAATCACTGAGGTGGAAGAGACCATCCACTGCATCTCCCTGCTAGTGCAGGCTTGAAAGACGTCAGGCCTTCTGGGCTCTCTGCCCTGTCTTTAGTTTGCTAGCCTAGCTGGCTTCTGTCATGAAGCATTTTGCTGTGCAGAAGGTACATTATTTATTATTATTCCCTGTGCTGGGCCACCTGGCATCCCGCAATGGGGAAAGGCACAGTGAGGAGCAGGGATGGAGGAGAAAGCAGCTACTGTTAGCTCCTGGTAGCCAGCGGCCATTGGAGCCACAGAAAATAACATGCAGCAGTAACAGGGCCCCGTGCAAGACTGCGCACAGCGTAGTGGTTATTCTGTCTGCCGGGGTAACGCAGGCTGCGTTTTCTCCCATTGAGGACCTCGCTTATCTCCTTTTGCTTACTAGCTGCTGCTCTGCCCTCCTTCTGCGGGGGGATGGAGAGGGAGACCAGATGCAGCCAAGCCACCAAATATGTCTCAGGATCTGGATTTTGGTGCTGTTTGAATGTTGGGTTTCGGTTTGGCCCGTTGCAGAAGGAATCAAACATCAGATCTGGATTCAGAGTCTAGCCCTCCCTCCTCCCAGTCCTCAGTGATGAGATCAGAGCTCATGCCAGGATTGCTGTAGTTAATCCACCTGCCCAAGAGGTGGTAGCTAGGTCAAGGGAAGAATTCTTCCATCAATTTAGCACTTTCTATACCACGGAGTCCGGTCAGGAGAGCTGCGTCTCTCGGGGCTGTGGCTATTTCACACTGCTGACGGACATGGCGATGCCGATGTAAGTTTTCAGTGTAGACCAGCTCTGGATTATTCATTACCAATCTAGCCCTTCTTTAAAAAATCTTTTCTGTTTGTGAATCATTTGTGATTCTGGCTTTCTGCCAATGTCTGTTATGTGTAAGCATTCACCAGATAGTTTGGATGAACAGTGTTCAGTCTAGATAGGTGGCTTGGAACACAAGCCCGTGTTCTGCATTTTGCCTACTTTTGTTCCACTTTACGCTGTGCAGGGGGACATCGCAAGAAGGCAGAGGACATGTGAGTAGAATGCAGAAATTTGGGTTCGCCCAGGTTTCACAGGGTGCCACAGATGGTCAGACATGTGGTAGAGGAATGCTCAATCAGAAGACTGGAGGGTGAACTGCATCACCTGGCTATCCTCGATGATGTAGCAGTTAGATGGATGAAGAATCTAGATATCGACTTGTGACGCTTATGAAAAAAGAAGATGGCTTTAGATACCCAGGCGGTAAATGCTATAGGAAACCATAGATAGACAGAAGGGTGTGGATGAGGATAGCTAGACCAACCATGCACTGGTAATTTGGCTATGTAATGTGTGACTGGCCACATGAATCACATGGGATTTTTTTCTGATCCCTGATTGGACGACAAACTTTTTAAACAGGAGGATTACAAATAATGACTAGCAAATCTGGTTGTTTGTATGCAAAGATGGATAGTCATCTGAAGCCACTTCTCAAATATACACCCACTCACACAAACAGCAAACAACCAGAGCATATAAGCACAGCTGAATCAGACAGCTGCTTACCAGTCAAACAAATGGCCTTGTATGTGAACCAGAAAGCTAGAGGTGAAAGGCCACACAGCCCTTTTCCCATCCTCTGAGCCATCCAGCTCCTCCGAGTCTAGTTCTTTGTAATCCTAAATTATACAAGGGAAAAGATGTAGCTTGTTAAATTGCTTCTTTCTCTTCAAATGAGTTTTCCCTTTTCTCTTTTCTAATTATGCATGTCTTTGTTTTGGTAGCTAATGTGTTTGCATAATGCATGTTTTGTAGCAATTGTTTCATTTCTGAAAGAAATACATTGAATATATGTTGGCATCCGACAGTGTCTCAGCACTATATTGTACTGCAAGAGAGAACGACTTACTGGGCTAACCTAACTACCGCTCATCTGTCTTCCGTGTTCTTCCATACTCACCAAAGGAGACAATTGGTCCAAGGGAACTACTTGTCTTACAGCACTGGTCAGGTTTTTTCTGCCTCTGTCTGTGGGAAGCTATTTGCACAGTTAACATGTGGAGTTAAATAAAAACATTACCTGCTGTGCATGTTGTTTAAGAACAGGAACATTTACAAGTAAATGCTGCTTTTAAAAATCTAGTGACCTCTGTTGGGATTTTGATTCCAAACCAGTATTTTGCACTTATACACTCCTCTTCATCTGAGAATTTCAGAGTGTTTTGTACAAACAGAAATTAATTTTCTTGATATCCCTTATCACCATACCTCTGTGGGTCACAGCTGAGAATGCCAGATTCAGGCCAAACTGCTGAGATAATCTGTCATTAGATTATACCAAGCCAGTAACAAAAGTAAACTTCTGTCTCATCACACTGGTTAACAAGAAGTCAAAAATACTGTCTCCTTAACCCTTATTTCACCACCCAGACACTGGACTTGATGATGAGTGGTTACCGAAAACCAATTTCATCAAATATAGGGTTCTTCTAATCTCAAGAGATCAGCCACATAGCCAGGTCAATCTGTAACTCAGATTTTACCCAATAATCATGCTGCTGCCAATCCTTTAGTAACTACAATCTAAAGGTTTATTAATAAAAGAAAAGAAGAAGAGAGTTAAAATGGTTAATAGATCATATAGTTGCAATGTTCTTATATGAGGTTGGTAGCAGTGAGGGCATAGACTGCTGGCTTGTAAAGTTTCTCTGGTAACTTCCAAAAGTTTGGAAGGTCCCCAGTCCATAGTTTAATCTGCTCTTTTTAGTTGTAAATCCACAGTCCAGAGAATCAGGGCAGGAAAGAGGCAAAATGGAGTCATTCCAGGCCTTTGCCATGTGCCTAGAAATTTTCTGTTTCAAACAAAGCTCACAGCCCAGTCTGTGGAAAGTTACTAGCACAAGTTTGAGTCCAGGGTCACATGAACAGATCACATGCCCTTACGTGGCTTGATGACTCACAGGAGACAGCCATTGGCCCCTTGGAATCTGGAGTGTCTGCAGGAAGAACTATCTGGGTGGAATGAGTTTCTTCTGTGGCCCATTGTTCGAGTGACATGTTCTTAATGGGCCATCCAGTTTGAATAGTCCAGTCACAATAGGCTGGCTAGACTGGATGTAAACCAGCTTGTGGATGTTACCCCAGGAACAAACACATCGAAGACTCTGATATATAGCCAATATCCATAACTTCAGATACAGCGATGATACATGGATTTAATCAGGAGAAGCTTATTTAGCAAATCATGACTTTTCCATTGACACCTTACATGATAAGGGCTTTCTACAAGATTTGTTGCAATTACATAACAGTGGGTTGGTGTTTTTGTTGTGTGGTGTGTAGTTGCTGGTGAGTATTTGCTTCAGGTTGGGGGGCTGTCTGTAAGCAAGGACTGGCCTGTCTCCCAAGGTCTGTGAGAGTGAGGGATCGTCCTTCAGAATAGGTTGTAGATCCTTGGTGATGCGCTGGAGAGGTTTTAGTTGGGGGCTGTAGGTGATGGCTAGTGGCGTTCTGTTACTTTTTTTGTTGGGCCTGTCTTGTAGTAGGTGACTTCTGGGTACTCTTCTGGCTCTGTCAATCTGTTTCTTCACTTCACCAGGTGGGTATTGTAGTTTTAAGAATGCTTGATAGAGATCCTGTAGGTGTTTGTCCCTGTCTGAGGGATCAGAGCAAATGCGGTTGTATCTTAGAGCTTGGCTGTAGACAATGGATCGTGTGATGTGGTCTGGATGAAAGCTGGAGGCATGTAGTTAAGTATAGCAGTCAGTAGGTTTCCGGTATAGGGTGGTGTTTATGTGACCATCGCTTATTAGCACTGTAGTGTCTAGGAAGTGGACCTCTTGTGTGGACTGGTCCAGGCTGAGGTTGATGGCGGGATGGAAATTGTTGAAATCTTGGTGGAATTCCTCAAGGGCCTCCTTCCCATGGGTCCAGATGATGAAAATGGCATCAATGTAGCACAAGTAGAGTAGGGATTTCAATCATACAACATCACAGCCCTGTGCAGTGAGTATATCACCTCGCCAAACCCTGCAGTATCTACTCAGCCTATATTCAGGGAAAACGCCCCCAGATTCCAATGCTCAGTGTTGGCAACATATTCCGTGAGTAGGGGGGAAAAAAAGGCTAAATGCATTGAGTAAATGCTTCATTGCTGGTTAGACCCTCAGCGCAACATTAAAGTAACCTTTTCAGTTGTTGTCCAAAACAACACGAGCCAGATGTTCAGCTGGCATAAACTTGTGTAGCTGCAGCAAATTCAACTGATTGAGTTACACCAGCCCATTCTTTTAGTTCATTTGGACGTCTCTGGCTTGTTTACTGTATTTGCCTCAAGGCTCCTCTTTCCCCCACCACTCAGTTATGGTGCACGGTCGTTCACTGGGGGTGTAACTAGGAAAATAAGGATGAAAACAAGCAAATAACTACTTTCCCCAAACACATGCCCAAAGATCAGTTAACCTCCCCCCCCCAAAGCAAGTTCACAGTCTCCCCAGTAGGAATGCAGATTGCTATCAGGAAAAATGTCCTAATAGCAAGGTCTGGTAGGCTTGGGAACAGTCTCCCAAGGAAAAGTAATAAAAACGCCCATTGCCCCAGTCATGTCAACCTGGACTGTGCAAAGTACTAGAGAGCATACTGCAGGGAACAGTCCTGCCCAGGCTGAAGGAAAGGGACTGGACGGGGCACAAAATTTGGATCCAGAATTTGGGATTTTGATTCTCCACGAGAGGGGGGCCAGAGGCAAAAAGCAGCTCTTCATATTGGCTCTGTCTGTCTGGGCACTTGTCATCATCACGGTATCTGCGCACCTCCCAAACACGAACAGATCTGGCCTCAGCCGTGTGAGGCAGGGAAGTCCTATTATCTCAGTCTGAGAGCTGGGAAACTGAGGCACGGAATGGTGAAATGACTCATCCAGAATCACGCTGGGCAGCCATGGCAGAGCTGGGAATTGAACTCAGCTCTCCTGAATTGCAGCACAGCACCAGAAACCTTTGGGAATCACACAAAAAACACCCCTCAAAATCTCTGGGTGGCCAGCCCCCCGGGTGTTAATCTGTAGCTGCTTAGGGCAAGATCCTCAGCTGGTGTAATGTGGCACTGCTGGTCTGAAATCAAGGGAGGGGGGTGCTGAAAGCACTCAGTTGATAGAACTCTGGCAGATTATCCAGCTGAGGCCCTGGCCCCTAACATCTATCGGTGAAACCCTCAGAGGTCCTCTGTGAATACCACTGGTGTCTCTGGGAAATGCAGTTTCCCACCAATTTTCCAGCTTTGCCTCTTAGTTCTGCCTTCTGCTCTCTTTGCTGGCTGAGCATGGTGTATAATTAAACCAGCTGGAGGAAAAACTTGTTGGAGTTTTAATAAGCCAGGGAAGGCCCATTCTTCTTTAAGGGCCAGTGAGACCACAGGGAAAAGTTTTCCACGGCTGAGTTGCATTTATCTCTGGCGCCGGCTTGTGCAGGAAAAGCCCCCGGCGAGACTAAAAGATAAGGAGGTTTCAATCAAGAAGTCTCAGCTCTTTGCAGAAAGAATGGAAATTGCTTTTGCTGCTGCTGGTGTCATGTTTATTTATCTGGCGAGGCTGCGACCTAACTTCTAATGGTTTCATTAGCCTAGCTGGAGGCGTTTGTTTTTATTTTATTTTTCTGTAGCGTAACATGGCAGAAAGATTCTATCAAAGGCCTAAGATTGTCCATCACTGAGGCGTGCGGCAGGGGAGGGGGAGCCAGCAGCCACTGAAATGCACATGGAGACTTACACGTTTTTTCCCCTTCCTGTAAATGTGGCCCATAAACATTAGGGGGGTTTAGTCTGGAAAGGAGAAGAGCTAGATGGGATGGGGCTCACAGCAGTGTGCGCTTATGGGCCTCTTTGAGAGGACTAGAAACTGAGAACTGGGCTAGGAGCCAGGATCTCCAGACTGATCACCATCTTCTTCATAGCAGCCCCTTATTTTTAAAATTCAGGGGTGGCCAGCACTAGAGTTTTTATCTGGGCCCATGGACCCAGCCAATAGACAGAGGCACCTAGGGTCATAGTGCCATCTGGTATAAATCAGCAAAGCTCCATTGAAGCCAATGGGAAAGAAACATTGAAAGCTTGAAGTTAATGGAGATGATGCACAACCGTATTCTGAACAGCTGACACCTAGAACCACATATAGAACAGAAGTTCTGTTTCATGAGGGATTTTGAGATTGGGCTTCATTCCGAACCAAGAGAAAATTGAAAATGTCTCTATTCTCTGCAAAGGAATGACTTTAGAGAACTGTCATTTTGCATCATTCAGAATGTTTTGGTTTGACATTTTGTTTCGACTTTGACTTTAAACATATTTTGTCTTATATTACAATATGCAATATAAATAGAAAATAAACAAATTTAAAATGAAAAGTTTCAAAATGAAAACTAAAAACGTTTAATTCTGAAATTCTTGAACTGGGACGTCTTGACATGGGAATTTTTTCCCTGTCATTTTATTTTAAATAAAATTCTGGGGAAATGAACCCGATTTTGTGAAATGTTGCTACATAACCTCATATTCTGGTAGAAAATGGTACCATCAAAGCTTCTCTGGCCTGCTCTTTTCGAGCAGGTTGAAAAATTTGAGACCGAACAATTTTCCATTAGAAAATACAGTTCTGTGAATCTCAAAATGGTTCATGGGAACGTGCTAATGTTGATGAAATTTTCAATGACAAAGTGTCAAAAAGAGCCATTTTGACTTTCTCATTTCATTGCATTTTGTTTGGACTTTTATGTTATATTAAACTGTTAATTTTAATATATATCATTAATATTTTATCAATTATATTTAATAATATATCATAGACATGTAGGGCTGGAAGGAACCTCAAGATGTCATCCTGTTCTGAGGCAGGACCAAGTAAACCTAGACCATCCCTGACAGGTGTTTGTCCAGCCTGTTCTTAAAAATTTCCAGTGACTGGGATTTCACAACCTCCCTTGGAAGCCTATTCCAGAGTTTAACTACCCTTAGAGTTAGCAAACTTTTCCTAACCTAACCTAAATCTCCCTTGCTACAGATTGAGCCCATTACTTCTTGTCTTACCTTCAGCGGACATGGAGAACAATTGATCACCATCCTCTTTAACATATTTGAAGACTGTTATGAGGTCCTCCTTAGTCTTCTTTTCTCAATAAAATCAGGCCCAGGGTTTTTTATCCTTTCCTCGTAGGTCAGGTTTTCTTAACCTTTTTGTTGTTTTTTTCTGGACTCTCTCCCATCCGTTCACATTTTTCCTAAAGTCTGGCACCCAGAACTGGATCCTGTACTCCAGCTGAGGCCTCATCATTGCTGAGTAGAGTGGGACAATTACCTCCTGTCTCTTACATCCCAGACACTTGTTAATACACTCCAGAGTGATATTAGCTTTTTTTCACAAATGCATCATATTGTTGATTGCTGTGTAGTTGTAGCCATGTTAGTCCCAAGATATTAGAGAAACAACGGGGGGGGGGGGGCGGTGAGGTAATATGTTTTATTGGACCAACTTATTGTCTCTTTCACCAACAGATGTTGCCTCAATAAAAAATATTTCCTCACTCACCTTGTCTCTCTCTTATTCTTGACTCATTCAGTTTGTGATCCACTCTAACCCCCAGATCTTTTTCAGCAGTACTACTGCCTAGTCAGTTATTTCCCATTTTGTAGTTGTGCATTTGATTTTGTAGTACTCTGCACTAGTCTTTATTGAATTTCATCTTGTTGATTTCAGACCAATTCTCCCATTTGTCAAGGTCATTTTGAATTCTAGTCCTTTCTTCCAAACCTTGGTGTCATCCACAAATTTTATAAGCGTACTCTCCACTCCATTATCCAAGTCATTAATGAAAATATTGACTAGTACTGGATCCAGGACAGACCCCTGCTGGACGTCACTAGATACACCTCCCCAGTCTGACAGTGAGCCATTGGTAACTACTCTTTGAGTGCAATCTTTCAACCAGTTTTGCACCCATCTTATAGTAATTTCACCTATACTACATTTCCCTAGTTTGCTTATGAGAATGTCATGCGAGTCTGGCAAAAGCCATACTAAAATAAAGCTTTCCCCCCATAAACGAGGATGGTAGCCCTGTGAAAGAAGGAAATTAGGTTGGTTTTGCATGAATTGTTATTGACAAATCTACGTTGGCTATTCCTTATAACCCTATTATCCTCTGCGTATTTACAGATTGTTTAATAATTTGTTCCAGTATCTTTCCAGGTATCCAGATTAGGCTAACTGGTCTACTGTTTCCCAGGCCTTCTTTGTTCCATCTTTTAAAGAAAGGTACTGGGTTTACCCTTCTGCCTTCCACTGGACCTTGCCCATCCTCCATGAGTTCTCCTAGATCATCACTAACAGTTCTGAGATTGCTTCAGCTAGTTCCTTTAAGTATCGTAGGGTGAATTTCATCAGACCCTGCTGATTTGAATACATCTAATTTATCAAAATATTCTTTAACTTTTTCTTTCCCGATTTTGGCTTGCGTTCCTCCCCCCCTTGTTTATATATATGTATGGAATAATATTTTATATTATAATATAATATGGAAGCCTCTGACTACCAGATGCTAGGACTAGGTGACATGGGATGGATCACTTGATGATTACCCGTTCTGTTCATTCTCTTTGAAACATCTGGCATTGGCCACAGTTGGAAGACAGGATACGGGGCTAGATGGACCATTGGTCTGACCCAGTATGGCAATTCTTATGGTCTTATTATAATGTTTCATCATTATCTAAATGAAACATTTTAATCTTATTGAAATGAAATCCTTCAATACTACCAAAACAAAGCAGTTTGATGTTTCCTCATTGACATTTTTCAGAGTTTCTGTAAATTTTGAAAGATCAATTTTTTGTTCTGGTGTTGGAATAAACAGAAATTTTGCAATGTCGGTATTTCCCATGCAAGAGAAATACCATTTCCCAACCAGTTCTACTCGGCAGGCTGCAGGACTGGAGTTACAGGCAACCTGCTATTGACAATAAAGAGATAGCTCTGAATTTTGCTTCTTGTGCCCCTCTCTGATTTGGGGCTAGAGCTTGTGTGAAAAGCTCTATGCAAAATAATGCTGTATTGTACTTGGTTCTAGGCGACAGGCTGGCATGTGAGCTTCCTGGGTTATCCAGGGCTGGCAGCTCAGAGGTTAAGACTCTTGATCATGAAAGGGCGGGGCAGCTGCCCCTTAACACCATGACAGTTCTGCTGCATTGCACCCACCAAATACGGCATCATTTTCTCATGCTCAGCTGAGGATTGTTTCTGACAGCTGTTTTATTTTCATTAGGAAATGCAGAGAAGCAGGTAGAAAACTCAGTGTTTAGTGCTGGTTGCCATGGAGAGTAGAGGAGCGGAAAGCGTTTTGCTGGGGGAGGGGCCAGTGGAAAGGGTCTGGGGCATCGAGAATTTGGATTTCTGTCAAGGCGCTGGCTTTGACCCCAGCCCAGGGCTGGTGCCATGAGCCTGGTTATATGAGCAGGGTGGAGAATGAATACTGATGACATACAACTGGCTGGGAGCTAGTTGGCATTCAGAGGCCAAAACCCATCTTGGGTTTGAATCTTTCAAGGCTTCCTTGGGATAAAAGATTTGGATACATTGATTTGGAGGGGGGGGATGTCTAATTGTGCCAAGTTTTTTTTCTCTGAAAAAGGAAGCATTGTCATTGGCTATTTCCTTGGGATTGTGTTCGCATAACATTGCCTTAAGGAGTGCTGGTCCGTGGACTTTGGGATGTTATTGTAGAGTTGCTATATCCCTATCTTAGGTCCTTATATGCCCCCCATTGCCATAGTATCTGAGCACAATCTTCAATGTATTCATCCTCACGGCATTCCTGTGAGGCAGAGCAGTGCTATTATCCTCAGCGTGTAGACGGGGAACTGCGGCAGAGAGAGACTAAGGGACTTGCCCAAGGTCACGCAATGCGTCTGTAGCAGAACAGGAAACTGAACATCAAGCTACCACCTTAGCCACTGCGCCATCCGTTCTTTGAGGAGGAAAGCTATGGACACTGGTACGTTATTGTAGGGTTGCTGGGGACTGCTGGTATGTTATTGGATGGTGGCTGCGGAGTGCTTTTCTGGTTCCTGAGCAAGTGCTGGATGCACCAGCAGCTATAGCACGACTGGGCTCAATCCTCAGTGGCAGCTGAGCTCTGGCCGATACAGCGGAGGTGGGGCTTGAGGGCAAATGGGGTTCTAAGCCACCTTCGAAGCTGCCCGATCTGGAGCTACTTGAAGCAGCTCCGTTTCCTTTGGCCACGCCCCCTCAGTGCACTTCCTTTCTCCCTGGCTCAACCCCGCAATGGTTCTCCTTACCCCTGGCCACTCCTGCAATGCCTCTTCTTTCTCCCTGACCACACCCCCAACGCACCTTCTTCCCCTCACCACGCCCCCAGCACATCGCCTTTCCCCTGGCCCCGCCCGCAAAACTCGAGTTGATTGAAACTCGGCATTTCAAATTTCTGACCTTTCAAAGTTTGTTTGCATTTTGCTCTGGATCCAACACCAAACAACGCTGACATGTCCAGCTCGACAGAACGTCTGAAAAATATTCATCTTCAAAAAATTTCATTGAGAAAAAGTTCTAAATTTTGCTTCGAAATGAAAATCTCCCTTTGAAATGTATTTTGTTTTATTGATTTAATATTACTTTTATATTATTTCGTGCTATGTCAACAGTGGTAGTGCATAATATGACATGCCATGCGCATTATATATATATATATATATGCACATTATATATTAGTTCTAAAATTATTAAAAACTGCTTCTCTTATTCATACTGTGTGCTTATCTTATTTTCTTGTTCAAAGTGGCAAACTGTTTCATTACAATAAACTAGAGACATTTGAGCACGAAAAAAAGATGGTTCACTCTGTACTACTGTAGTTAGAGGATCAAAAGTTTTTAATACCTTAGAAAAATGATTCCAGGCTAACAGTTCTGACCAGCCCTACCCAATACGCCCTCTACACCAGTGGTTCCCAAATTTGGTTCACGGCTTGTTCAGGGTAAGGCCGGGCCACCGCTTCCCGCAGCTCCCATTGGCCAGGAATGGCGAACCGCAGCCACTGGGAGCTGCAAGCAGCCGTACCTGCAGACCAGGGCCGGCTCCAGGGTTTTTGCTGCCCCAAGCGGCGGGGAAAAAAAAAAAGGCCACGATCGCGATCCGCAGCAGCTCCGCCACGCCGCTTTCTTCTTTGGCGGCAGGTCCTTCCCTCCGATAGGGACAGGGACCCTCTGCCGAATTGCCGCCGAAGAGCCCGCCGTGCCGCCCCTTCCCCTTGGCCGCCCCAAGCGCCTGCTTGCTCAGCTGGTGCCTGGAGCTGGCCCTGCTGCAGACGCTCAGGTAAACAAAGCGTCACGCCGCCCGCCAGGGGCTTATCCTGAACAAACTGCAAACCAAGTTTGGGAACCACTGCTCTACACCAACAACGGGGGTTCTCCCAGGCCAGAGGACTCTTCAACTGGTTGGTTAAGCCAGCTTTGTGGCCCCATTGCAATGTCAAAGCAATGCAAAGAGTTCAGGAACTGGTCTTTATATTTACAGCTATCTAGTAATACGTGTGTGTGTGTGTGTGTGTGTGTGTACATACATACATACATACATACATAAAGCTACTCACACAGAGTACCTATAATGCCTATGACTTTAGTTTCCTTTTGTTCAACCGGAGTTAGAATATATATACTGGCACAATACTAGGCCAGGTTACGGTAACACAATGATGCGCTTTAGAACTCAGGAACTAACACTAATTTACTTCTCCTGCAGAAGGAAAGAGGATAATGCACATGAATCAAGCTCAGGTTGCACAATCCTCTTCAGGCCATTAAGAACATAGGAGTGGCGAGAGAAATTGAATCCAAGTCAGCGACAGTAGAGGCTATTAGAATAACGCCGCCGAGAAAATCAAACCAGTCAGTGTGAAACTGATTCCAGTGTCCCCTCCTGAAATGTTATTCAAGCCCTGCATTTCAGGGTGAGCCTCCGTAGCACAGAGTCAGAGGTGGGCAGGGTGGGCAGGACAGTAGGGTGGGTATAATGGGCACTGGGTAGGAAAACCGGAACTCAGTGGCCTCCATGCTGGATCAGACTATTAGTCTATCCAGTTCAATATCCTGCTTCCAGCATCAGTCACCCATAGTCCATGCTTGAGAGAAATTTCAAAGTCCTATGTGCAAGTGTTCAAGGCATCCAATCAGGAAGCAGAAACAGCTCATCCAACCAATCACAAATAAGCAACGCTGCTCAAACTTGCTATACTCACATTCAATCCAGAGGAAAATAAAAATTCAAAAAGACATTCAAAGGAGCAGTGATTTGCATGTCGAGCAATAGGGTAACTCCATTGAATGAAGCTCAAATCTTAAGTCAGATTGTTTGCTCAGCTCTAAAGACACTGGGTGCAAAGTGCCGTAGTACTGTTAATAAACTCCCAGCACCAACATCTAAACACCCCTACAATGTAGGATTGTTTTGTTCAGAGGAGGGAGGCTGGGGGTGGGGAGGGTGGGGATAGTTCTGCTAATTATAGAAACAAGGGCCAGGGGACATTTTTCAGACCCACATTCAAGTATCCCTGAATGTCAAAGGATCAATTTTTTGAAAGCACCTAAGTGTCTTAGAGTACATCGCCCCTGCCAAAAAAGACCCACATCAGCGAGTCTCAGAACCCAGGTCAACTGACTCAGGCTGGCAAGACTCATGCTATGGGGCTAAAAGTAGCAGTGTAGACATTCGGGCTCAGGCTGGAGCCCGGGGTCTGAGCCCCATCCCCCTCGCTGGGTTTCAGAGCCCAGGCTCCAGCCCAAGTGGGAAAGTCTACATTGCTATTTTTAGCCCTATAGCAGCGCAAGCCCAACAAGCCAGAGACAGTTGACCCAAGCTCTCAGCCTCACTACCACAGGTCTTTTTTCCCTAGGTTATGTCTACACTTACAGTAGCGGGTAGAAGACAGTAACTCTACATGTAGCTACATGCCACCGTGAAAGGCTCCAGTAGTGGCCCACGACACTGCTAAAAATAGCAGTGTCAACATGGGAGGCACCACTTGGGTGTGCAAAGAGCCATGTGGGATACATATCTTGGGGGTTCAGGTGTGTAAGGGCACTTGCTCGATTCTAATCTAGTCCACACTGTTATTTATAGCCCTGCTAGCTGGGTGTGCAATGTCTGTACTCTCTCTGCTACTGGGAGTGTAGATGTACCCTTAGACGCCAAAGTCCCAGTTTCAAAAGTGACTTAGGCAATTGGGAGCTTAAGCCCCATTGACTTTCACTACGATTTATGCCGCTAAGGGCCAAATTTTTAAAGGCATTTAGGTGCCTAATGATGCACATGGGAACTTCGTGGGATTTTCTGAAGTGCCCAGGTGCCTAACTCTCATAAACCTCAATAGGAGTTGGGCCCCTAGGCACCCATCTGCACCTAGCTGAAAGTCAATGGGACTTAGGCGCGTAATTGCCTAAGTCGCTTTTGAAAATGGGACGTGGGTGCCTAAATCACTTAGGGGCTATTTGAGAATTTGACCCAAAGTGTTTGGCCCTGGGTGTCTAGAATGAATCTGTCTTTAGCATTACACTGCCAGGAAGTTTAAGCATGTGTCCCGTTCACTTTAACAAGCATCATCTCATTTCATGAAAGGGAATTATGCTCCTTGGTGTCACAGACACTGGCACCTGGGCTCACCTCGGCATGCTGGGCGTAGAAGCTCTGCTCCTCCAGAGGGCAGGCTAAGCCACAAGGAACCCATAGATTGCTTCTGAGCGTTCTCTCTTCAGGACAGGAGCTGACTTGACTCCTGCCTGCTTTGTACTGTGCTGAGTGTAAAATGTAAGGGCTGAGCTTGCCCATGCTGTCTAGGGGATTTGGACACCTGGGATCCGATTCTCAATTACACTAAGGCTGCTTTATACTGCTATGTAAGTTGAGTGTAAATGTAATCTTTACCCACGTTAAGACCCTTTACGCTACCAGAGCTGTGTACTTTAGCTTAGGTATAGCTGGGAAGCATGCCCAAGGTCTCGTTACAATGAATAGGAATTGCGCTTCCCAATCAGTTACTTCCCTAATTCAGCAAAGTGGTTAGACATGTGCTGAAATCCCATTGAAGTCAATTAGACGTAATCAAGTGCTTAAAGTTAAAAATGTTCTTAAGTGCTTTGCTGAATCAAGGCCTGATGGAGCTTAGCAGATTTCAGCCATAATAATAAATAATAATAGACCTAGCGTACAGCCAGGGCAGCAAGCTAACAGAAACTGAAAGCCACCAATCTCCTTTCCGCTTTAAGTGGCGCCGTTGGTTCTGGTTTTGAGGAATAAGAATTCCAACCCTCATCCATCTTTCCAAAACCCAGCTTCTGTATCAGTCCTCTAGGGGCTAAATAATAACATATGGAGATATACCTATCTCACAGAACTGGAAGGGACCTCAAAAAGTCATTGAGTCCAGCCCCCTGCCTTCACTAGCAGGACCAAGTACTGATTTTGCCCCAGATCCGTAAGTGGCCCCCTCAAGGATTGAACTTTCAACCCTGGATTTAGCAGGCCAATGCTTGAACCACTGAGCTCCCTCTCATTGCCTGCTAGGATCATCTGGGCATGTCTCACCTAATCAATTCTCTGCCATTGCATTGGCCTCCGGCATTGGTAGAACCTTGGTCTTTCCTGGTCTCCACCTGTGGCATGCTACAATTTAGTTGCCTAAGCCCTGAAATGTTTTGGTTTAACTAAAGTCTTTGGGCTTAATCTAGGGGTATCTGGGTGGAAATGAATGGCCTGAGATATACAGCGGGTCAGACTATATGATCTGGTGGTCCCTTCTGGCCATACACTCTGAAACTATGAAGTTAGCAGGGCTGCCATGTGATCACCAAATAACCTTGGAGCCACTTGTGACCCTGGGAATATTTTTAAGTGGCTGACTTGCTGTTGAAGGATGCTGGATTGTCAAGTAGGGAAAGGGACGTACACCCGCCGGGCCCAATCCTGTCAGTGCTTCAGTGGGAGTTGAGGGTACCCAGCACATCAAAGATAGTGCTCAGAGGAGTGGACATTTGATATACAGATCTGGGACAGCACGGGCAAGCTGTAACCAGCCTGCGGTGTCTGGGCACCTGACCCTGACCCCAAAGGACTCTAGACATGAGATGAAAGGTCAGCCTCCATTAGTGACAAAGCCTCACCTAGTCACTGGACCTGATGCCCACCCCCAGCCCTGCTCTGCTCTCCTGATCTTTAGGAACATTTTTATCTGAATCCAGGCTGGCGAACTTGATCTTATCTCTGTGGCCAATTTGGTCCATAGCCTTTTCTCAACAAGGACGCATCAGCCGTGATGGGGAATATTTATCTCACTAGGGACTCCAGATTGTTGTCCCTGTTATTTGGCTCCAGGATAAAATAAAAACATCCCAAAATGCAGAGAGAGGCAGATACTTCCTAGTTATTTCTTATTTGCCAGAAACGTTCTGGAGGAAAATGCTCTTGATGGACATGTGGCTGTAGCAGGGTCGACAAGGAAATGTTTCAGTGGGTGTATTACAAGAGGCATCCTATCAAGTTTCCAATTTCTGAAGGATTGTGCTTTCCTTCGAGGAGGCAGAGAAGCGCTGCACTCGAAAATGACTGTTCTCCTCCACCGGAGAGCCATAGGTCTAATTATCACCCAGATCTGCTGTAGCTGGGTGGCTCGTCAGTGTAATGCTGCTAGATAATTAAAGTCCCAGGTTTCCACAGCAGAAACAAGCAGTTCCTCATTAAAATGGGATTTTCAGATTTTTTTTTTACTCTCCCTCCAGACCCTCTGTGGTGAGGGAGAAAAAAAACCCACGCAATAAAGTCACACATTGCTGCTAGCTCAGGTGCAAAAAAGGAGGCTCCAGAATGGGGAAGATTGTTATTCCTCGATGCCCCAACCAAAATTAGTTCCCTAATGTGCAAGGTGCTGTACATACACATAGTAACAGATAGCGCCTACTGCAAAGAGCTGACAGCCAAGAGTAGAAGAAAACAGAGGCAAAAGGATGTGCCCAAGGTCACACAGAAGCTTAGTGGCAGAGTCAGGACTGGACATCACATCCCCTTCTGGTGTCCTAGCCACTTGACCACACTGAGATAAATTAAAGGAACATCCCAAAAACATCAATCCTCTCTTTAGGGGAAATATAAAATATACAGGGTGAATTTTGGTGTTGGGTCACCAGACCAAAGCTCTTGGGTAGCAGGGAAGTTGTCTTGCTATTTCTTTGTGAAATCCCTTTTACTTGACAGGGGTAGAGAGTTTTTTTCCTTGTTTGTACAACACCTAGAACAGTGGGGCCCCAATCCTGATTTATACAATAATATGCAAAATAAATAATAACAACACATGCATGGGCACAAATAAATATGACTATTTAAGAACAAATTCAGCAAAGAATGTCCATAAGAGAACCATGCAGGAAATGGTTTTCCTGTCCTCCGAAACACTGAGATCTCAAAAATTTTCCTGTTACACATTCGGACAAAATCAAGACATTTGGAAATTTTTCTACCAAAAATATATCTGTGATCACCCTTCCCCAGGGTAGCCAAGACTCAGACCAGGGACTTGAAGCTGGGTATGTCACATCTCAGGTGTGTGTCCTACGCCCAAGACCACTGGCTCTTGTGGGGTGGGTCTCACTCTCCGAACAGAAATTTTCCCCACAAAAGTTTTGTCAATACTGGTACAGTCCCATGAAAAGTTCTAGGTTTGACAGCTCAAACAAACAAAGTTTTATTGGAAAATTCCCAGCGGCACTAGTCCATGATAGACATTTATACAGCTGATTAAGAAACATCCTGAATATTGACTCAGCGCGGGAAGCTGGGTTCTGAACTTACTTAGGTTTGTGCCATCCTGTTGTGTCCATAGCGCCAGGTGCTTATATAATAGATGCTTAACTGACTCTCTTTTCTATGTGTTTGTACCACTGGGCCTTGCTCCGGAGTCAAGCCACTGGGTACCACCGCCTGTAAGACAAACAAATCAATAACAGTAACTCATACATTATAGAACATGTTTGGTTCCAGCTATTCAGAACGATGTCAGATCATGACCCAAGGTTACACACTACACCCAAGTGCCATGAGAGCATTCCAGCCAATCAGAACCTGGCTTTAGACTCAGTCATGTGCCCTGTCATGGCAGTGCTACTTGTGGAGTAAGCTACTACCCATTGTACGTAAGGGTATCACAGTCGGGCCTTATAATAGCACGAAGGATTTTAAGTGATCCCAGCTTGACTTTATCTGATGCATAATGGAATTTTGAAGCCAGTCATGCTGCATAAGTACTCACCTGTAAATGGTGTATAGACACTCCTCTGTCTGTAGCGACCTAGCAAACCTAATATAGCCAGGACAGGTCGGTCCATAGATAGGCAAACCTTCCAGAAAACCAGGAAGGGTTATTGGCAGAAGGCCTGCTGTGTTATTGCTGAAGCAGTATCTTTTCACAGTATTAGGGGGCCACTTTGTTGCTGTGGGCGCCTTCTTTCAAACAAAACATAAAACTTTGGCCCTCACTGCTTGCAGCTTAGCCCAGATCTTGTGGCTCTTTTTGCAGGAGTCAGGATGGGCACTTGTGGCTAATTTAGGTCATTTCAGTGTGCTGCCAACATAAAATTCCTCCTACACTTTCACAGGGGCTATGTTATTTTTCTTCATTTTCTGTCCTAAACCATCCTGTCAGATTTCTGTGAGCGGTTACACGCATTTTATACTGCGAGCTCACAATTCAGTTGCAGTGAGTGATGCAATTATTTATACGTTATGTAAATAAAATTTATCCTAGATAAAAACATTTTTTAAATTATTCTGTTAGCGTTGTTTCCATATAAATATTTAAACCTTTTGTTTATGTATCAAGCTAAGCAACTAATCCCAGTGCAAACATTTTTTTCCCCAGCACTGGAACATCTCTGTGTTGCATTACCATAGTAAATTTGCTTTGGTTTTTGTGTTCAGGGTGTTGTAATCAGCTGTACTAACCTACGCCCCAGATGCTGCATTCATCTGATAATGGCAGAAATTGGACAGTGGAATGTCCCCCCTCTGCACTGTTGTAATCGGATGACACAGTCCTCATGTCATAAGAGATTACCATTTCAGCCCTGGTGGTGACAGTCTGGATCCCTATATTCACCCCTTTTATAAGACTATTATAAATTGTGTGCCCTGTGAGGCATCGTCTTTTGAACGTAGGAAGAGTTTGTGGAGAAGGGGGTGGGATTGTGGATGGATGTGAAGGAGGAGAGAAAGGGCTTTTGGCAGACAAGGAGCGCAGCATGAAAGAAAGTGGCTGCCCAAGAATGATCTCTAGAAGGAGGAGGAGCTAGACAGAAGTGGAGAGAGACCTAAGTTGCAGTTGCTGGACCTGGATCCAAACAAGAACTGTTCCCAAAGTGCTGGTGGATTTGGATGCAGGGTTGTGGCATAACAACCAACTGTGACATGCAGATCTGGACCTGAACTTTGCCCCAGGTTCCGAAGGGATTTGGATCCAGTTTTCCAATTCAGGCCAATATCTAAAAATGTATTTAATTAAAAAAAAAAAAAAGCCAGGCTTTGCCATTTTAAAATGATTTTTACATTCTTAAGACGAACGTTTCTGTTGAGCACTGGGGAGAATTTAGCAGCAGCAGCAATCACCACAAGAAAGTTGCTTCCAAACTAGGCTAGCCTGTTTTAATCTTTAATATTAGAGTGACTCCAGGAACTGACAGAATAAACAGCCCCTAGCTAGCCAGATATATGTCATAGAAAACTGCACAATCAAGGGTTTTGTGGTTTCTTGGCAATTGCCCTGATTAAGAATCTCGTCCTGCGAAACACATCCAGGGAAGCGGTGAGCGTTCCCGACTCAATGAGAATTTGGGGTACTCAGGCCCAGATCTTCAAAGGTATTAAGGTGCCTAGCTCTGAGGATGTGGGGCTCAGCATCTGACAGGACCAAGTCCTTCAGGCCTTTCCAGTGCCACAATGTACAGACACATGCAAGTCCAGGGAGAAACTCCAGAGAAGAATTTCCCAGCTGCACTGAAAACAACAAGAACGTTACCTCTTTATTTAAAATAAATACATTTGCAGTGTCTGTTTGCTTTATTGGTCAATGCTGGTGGCAACCAAGTCAACGATAATTTTAACCCTTAGGTTTCCTGGACCTGCCCTAAACTGCAATGTTTAATCTGGTTAGACATTAGTGGTTATTTTATGTATTTAACGCTTTGTTTTCTAATATGTTGAGGTTATATTTTCTAGATAATGTTGAAATTATTTTTTTTGGTTACATGTTTTATGTTATGTGACTAGGTTATGGGTTTTTATGTTTGGTAATTTAAGTGTTTTTGTTGTTGTTGCAACAGAAACATTTTTGCGTGCAAAGCTATAAAAAAGTAATATTATAACAATTTGTTGTGGTACCACATTATTTCAATATTATAATTATAATTACACTACAGCCACCATTGGTGTATTTTTATCATGCCCTAATGGTAGTTCAATTTGTTTGGCAAATGTTAGTAATAAATATAGGTATATTTGCCTCAATGAATAATTTAGTTGCAAACAATTGTTTAATTTTGATTTGTGGTGTGTCAGGTAATGTGGCCAGTTGTTTGCCAGGGCCTAGATAAAAATTAATAAGTTCATTGAGCAAATCACTGCAATATTAATGTAGGGTCGATAGCTATATTGTAACTTCTAATTTGTATAATGTAACAGTATATATATAGTTTGGTTAATTGAGTTAGAAATTGTGAAATCTAAAATCAAATTAATGTAAATATATAAAAACATCAAGTTTCAGCTAAATAACATGGTGCTGAGGTAATCATCACGATGATCACCCCAACCAGGAGGGGACCACTCTCCATAGGACAGGGACCACCCTACACCTGATGTTGAGAGATTTACTTTGGATGACCCTGGTTTTGTTGACTATCCATGGATTCAGGTAGTGGTATTTCAAGTTGATGCAGAAAGCCCACATTTGGCACAACACATTTTGTACAATATCCTGGAATGGAATTTCTGGCGCGTTTTCAGTTATTATTTAACCGTATTCTTTTGGGATTATATTTGGGGGTGTAATGCCCTTCTAACAATTTGTCTATTTGCTGGGATTCACCCGCCCCTCCCAACAACTATTTGGTTTATAGTAATATTTTAGTTCTTGCCCTAGCAAACTTCTTTATGTTTGCAAGGTAAAAAAAATCATCAAATGTAAAGTGGACCCTTTAAGTTATTTTTTTTTGCCAAAAAGAGATTTAAAGGGTATGATGTAAACAGGCTGTCATACATTCATGGGCCTGCCTGTCACTCCCTTCAATTTAATTGATTAAGGTAAGGTAAAAGGTCTTAATCCTTATTTTAAAATCCTACATGGCAAAAACAAAAATATTGTAAAACCAGTTCAGCAGGTAAAACTCTCAGCGTGGGATGTTTCTTTTGGAAAATATCAGGGAATCCAATTCAACTCCTCAAATTGATTTTGTAGGACCACTAGCTCTTACACAAAAGGCAGGTGATGGTGACTGGCTTTTTCAAAGTGAGTAAAAGCTTTTCCCTTAAAGGGTGATGTAACTTCTAAAGCCCTAGTAGAAGAGAGGTTTTCTCACTGGGGGGTTTCATCAAAATTAACATCCAAACTAAAAAAATACCCCCTTTTATGGGTCATGTATTTTACAGTTGTTAACAGAATTTAACAAAAGTTTCAGAGTGGTTAGAATTGGCCTACGTCAATAAAATAAGAATTAAGATCATTGGAAAGTTGGAAACCATGTTATGCTCTTTCATATGATATATCAAAGCCTGGTTGCTGCCAAAGATGGTTGGTTGGCAATTAAAACCAGCTCATCTTATTAACAAGCTCAGTTTGTATGTAAAACGTAAGTCACCGGAATCAAACAACAGGTACGAGGGAAAACGCGTATCTTTGCAGGTCTTCAGCAATCCAAGCTCCTCAGAGAAGTTGGACCCGGCTCACAGCAATATGGGACTGGCAGCACTGTTCCTCCTTGGTGGTAGCTTGGATGTCATGACCAGTGGTTCGGTGCCGCCAGTCAATTACATGCAGTCACTTGATTTCCAGGAGTTCACCCCCATGTGGAGGAAACAGAAAAAAATGAACTCACGTGCAAAAACTCCAAATGTAAACTCTCCCGCTGTAGTAACTGGGGTCTGAAGCCAACAGCAGCAGTCTTCTGTAAGATCACCCGTGGCCATCCTGGAAGCAGCATGAGCTCATCCCCACACGACTGTACACGGAGGTGCCGAACCACTTGAAGATTGCAAAGCTGCTCAATACTTGCAATCTCATCAGAGTCCAGAGAGGAGAACGATGGTCCCGTGGTTAGGCCACTAGCCCGAGGCTTGGATTCAATGCCCTGCTCTGTCATAGACGTCCTATGTGAGCTTGGGCCAGTCACTCAACCACTCTGTGCCTCAGTTTCCCATATACACAATGGGGGTCAATGGCTCTGCCCTGTCTCACAGGGTTGCTGTGAGGTTATCCATTAACCACTGTGAGATGCTCAGATACTACAGTGATGTGGGACAGATACATTCCTAAGATAGATGGGGGAGTTCAGTGGCCACAGGAGGTCAGACAAGTTGAACACAGTGATCCCTTCTGGCCTGGGAATCTATGAGTCTAGAGTTCTGATCCAACACCTAATGAAATCAACGTGAGTCTTTCCATTGACTTCGGGGATTGTGACTCAAGCCTCAGTTTGAGGATAGCAGCTTGGTTACAAGGAGAATACGAGAGAGAGAGAGAGAGAGAGAGAGTATTTACAAGTCATCGCTAGAACCAGATCCACTGGCTCCGTGGTTGCAGCTGAACCCATGACAAATAGCTATCACTGCAAAATAAATCAGGGCTTTTCCTTTCAGATTTTTAAATAAGGGTAAACAGTTATTCACATGAAATATGTATCTTATTTTATGCAGCCGTGAAACACCACCCCCAGCCATTATTACCAATGCCCTAATATACTGTTATGTGTTTTTGTAACAATGATCGATAAGGCAGTCAGGCGGGGTGCAGGGGGGAACATATCACCAGGGATCTAATTATTTTTTATTACTGTAATAACTTACCATGTGGACCTGATGCTATTAAAAAAATGAAAGCTTTATCTCAGAGATAATTATTTCGCCTTTGAAAGCATGTGTGGATCCGCACACGAACATGGACCAAAGATAGGTGGATGAGCTCCACTGATTAACTCCCTGAATATGCAATCTGGATTTATTCTGGAACTTAATTGTTAGGCAGAGAATTTAACAGGGTTTTGTGTGTGTCTCTCTTTAGCAGCATCATAACAAAAGACAAGGAAAAAACTGGTCTCTTTCCCACTGTGCCCCTTAATGCTTTTGCGCATGCTCTTTTCCACCTCCTGAGCCACACAGCCAGATAACCACAGCCTAAAGAGACATAAGCCACAATGCACCAAAGTGTGTTAACTGGCGATGCAGCTGAGAGTTTTGTAGGTGCAGATACCTGGAGCATCAGCATTATCACTTTAAGTGAGGGACACATGTTCTAAAACAGGCAGCATGGTTTAATGGCTTGAGCCCCGGCCAGGAGGGGGGTGGTCAGGAGAGCTTAGTCTATTTCCCGCTATGGCACTGACCTGCTGTGTGAGCTGGAATGACTCTCTTCATTCCTGTTTCCCTTCCCACCTTTTATTTGTCTTGTCTAGTTAGACGGTGAGCGTTCAGGGCAGGAACTGTGTTTCACTAAGGGTATGTCTTCACTGCACAGTCAACCCAAGCTGCTGCTACTCTTCCAATGCCTTCCCATCATCTCCCCCACCCCAAAAGGCCAGGCAAGTGGTCCTGTAATTCACCCAGTTGCCTCAGAATCCTAGAGCATCTCAGCCCAAAGAATGGTGGGATAGACCTCCAGACTCCAATACAGCGAGGGGATGCTCACATCCGGGCTAGGCAAACCCAGGTGCTCGGACCCAAAAAACTGTGCAGTACAGTTCTCGGCACAATGGGGGTCTAGCAGAACACACGCAATGAGTGACGATAATCATTGCCAGGTCCTTCAGAACGATAAAAGCCGGAGCATTTGTCCTAATTACATTTCCGTGAGAGAGATTGGTGAAGGCCTTTCTGGGCTGCAGCTCAGGGTGCATCGCCAGCATTAATGCCTAAAGTGCCAGGAGATGAGAAGGTAAATTAGTGAGCGATGGAAGTGGGTAAAGCAGTGACACATTCAGCTGCCTCGTCAACCAAACTGCCACACACGTGTTATGGAATTTATTCTGACAGCACCCGGCTACCTCCTGATCAAAAGCCAGAGCAGCATGTGACATTCGAAAGCAGGCTCAGCCTTCCTCTCTTCAGCTCAGGAGGGGGCTAAGAGAAAACATCGTTGAGGCAGACAACATGTCTATTGAAATCAATGGGAAAGGATAGATTCTTTTACCTAGGAGATTAGAAAGATCAGACGCTATTTGGGTCAGAGGAATCTTGAGTCTCACAGGTGAGCTGGGAGAGATGAGACATCTCTTTACCTGACGGCAAACTGATTCCTGTGGTAGCACAGTGAGCGTCTCTCTCTATCAGTCTCGCTCAATGGCTTGTCAAATGCCTCGATGCCCTGTTTTCTAATTGGAAGTGGCTCCCGCCAGGCATACCCAGCATCCTTCATTCCCCCTCCCCGCCACACAGAGACTGCTGGGATTCCGGCTGTGCAAGCAGAAGGACTTTGCTGTTTGAACATTAAAGTTTGCTTACTGACTAGCCCATCAGTCAGGCCAAACTGCTGCCAAGCTGAACAGGCGTTAGAGCTGTCCCGCTGGCCAGAGGACTGGACACAGTAAGATGCTTGTTGAACCGGCGTCTGCCTTGCACTGAAAAATGAGCATCAAAAGGGCATGGTGGGGTTCTCGGTGGTGCAGGAGCTGTAGAAGGGAAAGTGTAAGAGGTGGCAGTAGGGGAACGTAGGAGCCCAACCAATGGAGACAGCCCATTTGCACCCCTCATCTAGGGCAATGGATTTTTTTTCTTAAGTAGAAGCAATGAAATGTGTGGGCATGTGTACGCAGGAGCGGGGGCAGTTCAGATCTTACAGTGGTGAGATTAGATAGATAGATAGATAGAT
>NW_020664587.1:13883195-13958107 GCF_002925995.2 Terrapene triunguis
GATCTCTCATGACTGTACACTCAGCGCCGTCTCAGTCAATGGCCCATGGGGATGTGGGATGAGCTGGGTGCAGTGGTAGCAAGGTGCAATAAACAGGAAGAGCAGCCGATTCCTGGCAGCACTGGCTGGGAAATGATTCTTAGCCCTCGCCCTGCGAAGTACTTTGATGGAAATGTTTTTGGTTTTGTTGGCACTTGGGGGCTTTTGTTGAAAAAAAGAATTTTTCCAACAGGAAATTTTAACCAGAGCCACTCTCTGGGACATCTTAGCCTCCTGGTGGCGTCTTTTCATGGCATTCTCTACCCTCCACTCTTTCCTGAATTCCTCCACCTCATGAAATATCAGTGCAAGTGACACTATATTCCCGCTCACCACCTGGTATGTAACCGCCATCATCATTCAGCCACCATTCCACTTGGCCTAGGGACCCACCTGGGCACTGGACTTACCTGCTGTCAGGAAGAGCCTGGCCCATCACCCTGATGATAATTAAAATATCAGATGCTTTTGTAAGGCCGAGCCCCTTGGGGAGTTATCAGTCGTGGGGCTCAAACCGAGGAATCCTAAAGCAAGAGAGTCTATTGCCTGAGCTACAAGCAGCCGCTATAGCTGTAGCAGGTTTTATGGGTGGCCTAGCCACCCGCAGCAGCGGCCAGCGTGATACCCTGCGTGAGTGTGGGTTACACATTCCTCTCAGCTCATTCTCCCTTTCTCTCTCTCTCTCATCCCCTTATTCCACTCACCTCATTTTCCCTCTCTGCACTGGGAACAGATCTGACCAAGTGCCTTTGCTTAACTGCCACCTGCTTCCTGTGCACAGACGCCAGCGGGCACGGCTAGGCACGTCAGGAAGATAATCCACTGGCGATAAATCGCCTGCGTGAAGGGCCTATCAATAGCTACGACAGGGCCTGATTGGAATATGGATGGGCTCATCCGAAGCAGCCCAACTGGAAATCTGGCTGAGCCAGACTGACATTACAAATCTCTCCTGCTCCAGGTTTAGTTAGCTGAGATATAGGCCCCTGTTCGGCTAACTGTCCCCGCAGGGACCAGACCTGATTTAAGTGAAAATGCTGGGGAGAAAAATGCAGAAAGATTTTTTCTTTACTTTCCCCACAGCTTTTCTACCAGCCATAGACTGTATTAACAAGGAGACACGGCTGGGGAATGGGATGGTTCAGGTGACCGGGGATGGACTCTAGACACCTCTAGGCTGCTGATTCAGACCTGGCTCAGGTTAGTAGTGATGAAAAGTTGTCGCCATGAAGCTAGGATGTTCCTAGCGCACAGGTGTTCATGGCACAAAAGCTACTGCACTATCTGGCTCCTTCGTTGGCAAGCTCAGCAGAGGCCAAGGATAGACTGGACCCTGGGGGCTGAAGCAGCCTGTGTCCTAGATATTGGCCCTCTAGGTCTGTGCTGGGTTAGCACCGGGGGAGACGCTTGCAGTTCTTCTGCCCATCCTACTTGTGGTGTGCATAAACACAGACCATCTGCCTCCGGACCAGTGAAGCTGACACCTTTCGCAAGCATTAAAATTCACTCTCTAAAACCAATTAACTAGCCAGCCCTGTTCCCAGAGTCAGGTACTTTCCCCTGACGCTGTTTGCTCCTGCAGCACTAAAACAGGACAACATGATTATTCTCCAGATTCTGTGGTAAAAAAGGAACTTGCAGCCCAGCGCACCTTTGAAGGAGCTGAGTGAGAAAAGAGTGTTTCTCCCCCCCTGCCCTTAAGAAAGGCCAGTCAGTGGCTCCTAATTAACGAGCCATCTGGCCCAGTCAGTCTCCTGTTTTCAGTGCAGTGGGGCTGCTTCACACAGAAAGGCTGCAAAGAAGCATAAAAGGTAGTTAATCAGTTCGGTAATTAATCCCAGAACCGCATGGAGCAAGGGAGCATCTGAAGTCCAAGCAGCACTGTTATTGCTGTTTTAAACAGCACACGAAAGAAAGCGGATGTTGAAAAGCTGACAGGAGCGCTTGGTCCTCCTGGTTTTATTTTTTTCCTTTAAAGTTTCTTTTAGTGAAATTAGTGTTGCCGGATGCGAGAGGTGTGACGGGACTGGAACAGCCGGGGAGAGCGCAAGCAGGTGCTGGACTAGCTCTCCCCACAGGTTAGGGCACTAGCCTAGGATTTCGGGGATCTGGGTTCAAGTCCTTCTGACTCCTCAGGTGAGTCACATAGTCCCACATCTACAAGGGAATTTAGGCTCCTAACTTCCAGTGAAATCAATGGAAATTAGGCACCTAAATACCTTTGTGCAGCTGCGCCTCAGTTCCCCATCGGCACAGCAGGGATAACAGCACTGTCCTGCCTTCCAGGGGTGTTGTGAGTTGTGAATTAAAGATTGTGGGGGTAGGCAGCTGCTGGGGTTGGGGGGGGGTCATATAGGGGAGTGAGCAAGTTACCTTTGCCCTCTTTTACTTTTCTCAACAGAGTTTACACAGGACAAAGACGGGCTGGGTTGGTGTGGGGAGTGGGAGTGGGGGTGGTTTGTTTTTGAAATCAAGCAAAAAATGTATTTTAGGCCTGGTCTACACTACGACTTTAATTCGGATTTAGCTGCGTTAATCCGAATTAACCCTTCACCCGTCCACACTACAGAGCCAGTTAATTCGAATTAAAGGGCACTTAAAATCGATTTCTGTACTCCACCTCGACGAGCGGAGTAGAGCCTAAATCGATTTTGTTAATTCGAATTAGGGTTAGTGTGGCCGCACACCACCGAATTACTGTGTTTAAATTAATGGGGCAGTGTGGCCGCACACCACCGAATTAATGTGGTTAAAAACCGAATTAAGGTGCTTAGTGTGGCCGCGCACAATCGAATTTATACAACCTGTTTCCCAAATTCGAATTATCTAAATTCGGATTAATCCCGTAGTGTAGACATACCCTTAATTGGAACACAGGGAGTGTTCAGAAGCTGGAGATGCTTGAGGGCAGCCTCAGACATCCGCCAGCCAGCAAAGTGAGTGGTAATTAAAGGAGCAGCAGGAGGGTCACCCCTGCCTTCACTTGTCCTGATACCAATTTACCTCCATCACGTGAACTACATGGCAACTCAGTCTGGGATATCAAAGCCTCTTCCTTCCCACTTCCCTTTCCCCCACTGGCAGAGAGCAGCACCAGCCCCTGCTCTCACGCATGTAATTCTCAGCGTCAGCCAGAGAAGGAGGCAGCTCTGCTCCTTTCTGGCTCGTGGCAGGGAGGCTGGGAAGTGGCTCTGGCAGCACTGGTGTTTGGAGCTTGCAGGCCGGTCAGTTTCCCATGGAAACAGGGAATTGGAGCTCCTGTCTTGCAAGCTGATCTCCAGTAATGATTTAACAAGGACTGAGTGGGAAATGAAGCCGAGTGGGGAAGAGTTGGCTACTGGTGTGCAAGGGCGGGGGCTCTAGAGTGAGTCTCTCTCCTCACCCTTGTGCAGACGTTTGCTCTCATTCCACAAAACCTCCACCAGACAAGCAGGAAATCCCCCCAGGAACAATGCTGAGACAACCCGGAAACCTCACTTGGTAGGAGGCCCTTGTGGTTACGGACCTGGACTAGAGCCCAGAAGACCGGCATTCCACCCCGGCTCTGCCGCAGGCTCCTTGTGTGACCCTGGCTTCCCAAGTCAGTTCATCTCTCTGTGCCTCAGTTCCACACGTGTAAAACGGGAGTCATGGTCCTTCCTTCCTTTGTCTCTCTTGGCTATTTAAAATGTTAACTCCTCTGGGCGGGCACTGCCTCTCGCTATGTTTATATTCAACCTGGGGAGAGATGGGGTGACCCTGTCACTACATAACAAGAGATTTAGATTCTTGAGACCTTCCCTTTGATACGTCATTTAGGCCCAGACTTTCCATTGATTTCAGCGGGAGTTAGGTACCTAAATATCTTTGAGGATCTGGCCTTAGGTCCCAATCCAGAGAAGTACACAAGGGCGTGCTTAACTCTGGGCACATGAGCAACCTCCTCAAAGTCAGTGGGACAACGTACCTCCTGAAAGTCAAGCATATGCTTAAGTGCTTTGCGGGATTGGAGTCTTAAGCTCTTTGTGACTCAGTTTCCCACATTCTGCGCAATGGGAAAATTGAGACTTACCATCCTTGGTAGAGCACTTTGAGATCTTCAGAGGAAAGGTGCCATACAGGGTCTGGTATTGTCTCCTCCACCCACTCCATGAACCTTGTAAATGTCACCTCCACTCTGCATCTGAGCTTCACAAGCCAGGGAGTATGATACAGCCAGAGATTCTTGACTGCCCACCATGACCTGCATCCGCTTCCACCCTGCAAAGCCATTGACAGCCCCAGTCCGCCCACTGCCAGCCTCTGAGGGCAGAAGAGCCCCTTTTCTCAACCATCGAGGACACTTTGATTAGTTTGTCACCTCCAAGATTCCCACGAAGAGGAAAGAGCCCTCAGCAGTGGTGGGCGAGAAATCTACCCTACAGGAGACTATTAAAGTCTTTAGAGCTGCATTGCGAGGGCTGGATTGGATTTACACAGCACAGGATTAGTACACGGCAGGAGGGGAGTCAAATGAGTTCAGGAAAACTGCCTTCTTGCCACCAGCTGGAGTGTTACTAGCTTAATTTGAAATTACACTACTGGGAAGAAGTCAGTACTATAGCCAAGGCTGCCCTCTGATTTCCCCCACCCTCCTTCTAATGTAATACCCATTGCTATGCTTACAAGCAACAGGGCTGATTCAGCCTGGCTCCCAGCATCCCCAGGGAAGGAGATACTCACTGGTAGAAACCAGCAGTGATCCCTGCATGGGGCTCCACGGTGGCTGGGCAGCTTCATGTCCCATCCAGACTTTGGTGCTTTCTTGGAATGAGCTATCATACGGGCCAGGGGAGCATGGCCAAGACCTCCTGGCATTCAGCAGTGATTTGGTTCAGATAAGCCCCCAATAGTCTGGGAGCCATTACTCATTCTGGCTTTACTCTGGCTCATGCTATCATCAACCCCTGGCTATTCATCTGCAGGACGCAGAAAATCCACGACTGGGGGAGTATTATGTCAGCCCAAAGCAACTGAAACCATCTTCTCCCTATGGGCCAGCACCACCCAGGAAATACACTGACTCAGCATTTCATTGTACCCCTGGGAGCAGAGTCTGAGCCTTATTAGAGTAGGGCAGAGGTCTCAATATAGCTCAGGCTCCCCTTGTGCTTGCTATTCTTCTTAGGATTCCTTAGCTGTCCAATATCCAGCATCTGTGCCATCTCCTTGGGAAGTGCTACGATTTCTGCTGCCAGTGGAGCCCAAAACACATATTCCAGAGAAGGATGTATCTTGTTCTTCATGATGCATTTTCTGAAGGGCTCCTTTATCCAGCATTTCTTCTTCTCATTGCCCCATGCTCCTGCTTTGGGGCAGCAGGTCCCATTTGGCTCAAAGTCTGAGGTTTCTGCGGTAGTCTTTTCTTCTTTGTTTGAGTGTCCAGTCCAACCATTGGCCCAGCGGATCATTCCGCTCTGCACTTTCCTCTGAATATTGCACCGAAGTTGTTTAATGTTTGCCACAATGACAAAATTGGAATTTGCCAGTCTAAGATGGCTCAGATGGTAATTTCTGTTCTCCATCAACTCTCTTCTTTCCAATCCCATGGGAGGGTGCAAGCATTTCTTATTTTTCTTTTAGAACAAAATTGATTGCTGGAGAAGAGTGGCACCCTTGGAGAACGAAGTTCTTTGCCTCTCTGCACACACGTTACACATGGGGAGTGGCAAGGCAAGCGTTGCCAGACTGCCCCTTGCAGAGGCATCTCAACCTCTGATCTGGAGGCACCACTCCTAGGGACTGAAAGGGGAGTTCAGATTCCTTGGTCCAGATGCTCAGCGGGGATAGGTCAGCATAGTATAGAAGAGAGAAAATTTATACTCCATAGGCCCAAATTCTGCTCTCATTTGCAGCAGTTCAAATCCAGACTAACTCCATCAATTTTAACAGTTACTCCAGATTTAAGCTGGCGTAGCTGAGCGGAGAATCTGGCCCATTATCTATATTTTTATTAATCTTTTTTGTCTTGGAACTGAGAGGGGAAAACCCAACATACTACAGCTCCAATCCAGATATCGCAATACAATGAGAGGGGTCCACTAATATATACGATACAGCACTGACTTCCTAAAGGAAGTCTACATTTGATTTCCCCATAGTCCACATCGATCAGCATCCTCACCTACCACCCCCAAGGAGTTAGCTGAGCAGAACAGCCTCTGTAGGTTTGAATAAGATTGAATCTAAGTGGGAATAAGCAAGCCACATCGCAGCACGAGAGACACACAAATCCCGAATGCTGCTCCCCATCATCTTGTCACCTTTGATATTGAACCCTGTGAAGTGCTGAAAGACTAGGTTCAGTTTCTGCCTCGAATAATTCATGGAGGCCTTCAAAGAGCTGGAAGAAGTGTTTGAAACTGCTTCCCTTTAGCCTTGTGGTCTGCACCGGGATCCGTCAAGAGCCCCTTCTGTTGGAACTCTAATTGCATGTGCCATGTAAAAGCTCCCTCCTGAGCCTTTCTCCATTTCCTTTATTGGCCGTGTCCTGGGAAGCATCCATAAGAAGGTATTTTCTTGACGTTGCATTAAATCTGTTAGCAGGAGCGCCGCCAGCTTTTTTGCCGCCCTAGGTGGCGGAAGGTCCCGCCCCCGAAATGCAGCCCCCGACAGAGGCGGCGGAAGGTCCCGCCCCCGACAGAGGCGGCAGAAGGTCCGGCCCCTGAAATACCGCTGACGACTGGGGCGGCCGAAGATCCGGCCGCCGCGGTCACCGCCCCCCAAATGTTAGTGCCCTAGGCAACCGCCTAGGTCGCCTAATGGGTTGTGCCGGCCCTGTCTGTTAGTGGTGGTGAAAATGAGGGACTGGATGAAGCCGAGGTGATGTGTGAGCTGGACTTGCATAGCCCTACCAATGCACATGACTACAGTCCCTGGAGCAGCTCTGCGATTCAGGTCCTGCGCCCTGGACACAGCTCTGTCAAGGCACCTGTTCTGATCTGCAGCATCCCTTGGATTTGCCAAGGAACCCTGATACGGCCCTTCACTCACCCACCCCCACCTGCTGTCCCACTCCTTAACCTGGCACAGGCCCATGGTCTAAAGAGACGTGATTCGGGAGAGACCACAACATAGTTCAGAGACAAGTCTTCTCTCCACACCGTTCCCCCTTCATGTCCTTCTTCACTGGGAGCTATTAGTTGCACTAAGCTCTGTCCATGGTGCTAGGAGGGCAGTTTCAGATTTGTAGAAGAGACCACTGGGATCATCCAGTCTGTCCTCCTGCATATCACAGGCCACAGGACTTCCCTGAAGTAATTCCTGCTTCAAGTCCAATAGCTGTGAGAGAGAAGCCAAGCTTTCCAATGGTTAATTGCCCTCACAGTTAAAAATGTCTATCTTCTGTTGAGATTGAATTTGTGAAGCCTGCGGCAGCCAACACTCCATCTCCTCCATTTACCGTCTCTGTGTTTTAAATGTTTCTAAGCAGCCTATCACCCTGGAATCTACGTTCACCGTCACCACCTCCTTCCCAGGTGGCTTTGCAACAGAAGAAAGGCAGTGTCGTCTAATGCCTAGAGCACTGGCCTCAGGAGACGGGTTGTTCTATTCCCAGTTCTGCAAGTGACCTGCTGTATGACCGTGGATAGATCAATTCCCCCCTCTGGTACTCTTTTACCTCCTACACTTTGTGTGTCTTGTCTATTTAGATTAGTGTCTTGTTATAGCAGTGTTGGTCCCAGGACATCAGAAGTTGGTCCAATAAAAGATATAACCTCACCCACCTTGTCTCTCTATTTAGATAATAAGCTCTTTGGAGCACGGACTCTGTGAATGCACAGCACTTAGTACAGTGGGGCTCTGGTCACTGCTGGATTCTCTAGGAGCACTGTAATATAAATAATAAGAGGCCCTGAGTCAAATTACCTCTGTCCAAACAGGTGAAGACCCCGTCAGTAACCTCACATCACTCCTGTGCAGTAGGGAAGGAATATTATTTATCCCCATTTTACAGATGGAGAACTGAGGCCCCAGAAAGGCTAGGTGACTTGCCCAAGGTCACACAGGAAATCTGTGGCACAGCAGTGAATTAAATCCAAGTGTTCCAAGTCCCAGGTTGGCACCTTAACCACTGGGCTATGCTTTCTACCAAAGCAAAATACCACCTCTCTGAAGAATGTAGACAGACAAACTAGACGATGAAACTTAAGATAAAAAGTGAATTTCATTATGCAGATTCACATGCCAGGGAGGCACACAGCTCCTCTCGTTATGTTCTGCAACAAAATATATTAATAATGATGAATTGTTTGAAATGGCTTAGATTTATGCCCAGATAGCTCCAGAGAGCCCATTAAGCCTTGGATTTTAAACCAAAGCCACTGTGACATAAACTGGAGAGAACTGCACAGGATGGCTTTGCCTGGCACAGAGAGCCGAGAAAAGGGTTTGCCGATAAAAAACCTAATCTCCTTTAATGACTAGCTTGGTTGTGTTTGTGGGGCAATTGTTTTCAACTAGGGCTGTAGGGTAAACTCCCACTGTCAAGCAGCACAGAACTCCATGTGGGTGGAGGTTGTTATGTAGGATAATGAGCAACAGAAACAATTGATTTGAGGTTGCCCTACAGGTTAATGACTGAATAATGGCTAATCCCAGCAACCAGAAACTGAGGGCTCAACATCCATTAGCACTGAGATTGCAGCATCCTGTGGAGAAAAGCAACCAAAGGCCAATGGACCATGTAGGTGAATCCGAACACATCAAAGCAAGGAAGTAAGACCCAAAGGAGACACTTTCTGGTCTCCTCCTATCTTCCCAGGGCCTGTCCAAATTCATATGACTAGAATGGGTTCAGCTAAACTGAAAATGTTGTCACAGCAAAGATCATCATGAACGAGGCTCCACACTTATGCAGCAGCTTTCAAACATGGTGTGTAACAAACATGCAACAAGCCCTTGTCACCCCCTGTTTACTAAAGAATGGAGAAGTCAAGAGACTCATTCAAAATTCACCCTAGAGCAGTAGCAGCACTGGGAAGAGAACCCAGGAGACCTGCCTTCCAGCCCTATTGTAATTGCTAGATAACTCCCACTTTCCCACTCATCTGTTTATCTAGGTGTTTATAACTAAAGCGGGTTGGGAATTTTTCAGTGAAACAATTTTTCATAGGAAAACACCAGTTCATTGAAACTGAAATTTTCTTGTAGAAATGTATCAGTTTTGATGAAAGTTTCTCAGGTCCAGGATGGAATTTCTGGTCAAAACCCAGAAGAGAGAGAGAGAGAGAGAGAGAGAGACAGACAGACAGACAGACAGACAACCACTTTCCAGCTGATTCCAAACCCCAGCTCCTACCGTAGAACCCCTTCCAATTGATAACGTTGACCATTAAGCCAAAGGACCTATTGCTAAATAAAGGCCTCTTGTCAAGGGAACCAAAACCCTAGCACGTTTTAAGATTAATTTGTAATAATAATAATAAATTGTGTAACCTTTATTAAGAATGGAACAACTTAGCAAGTAAGACTGGACAGTTTAGTTGCTTAATCTTTAGCATAATATCCTGTTTATCAGAACCAGTGTTCTAACAGCAAACTGCATGAACCGCTCTAGTATGGAAAGTTTGGATATTTGAACACGTGCTTGGAAATTTGCAACATGTACCAGACAAAAAGGGATATGTGTAATTGTCATGTGTCTGACAAAAGGGAAGTTATAGATTGCCTGTAGTGCAGACAATAAAAAAGAAGAGAAATTTGACCAGACTGGGACCAGACTGTCATTTGTGTCATTGGCTGCAAGCTTCGGTTCCATGAGTATTGAGTACTGTATATCTCTCCTTGTTATGCACTATTCTTAAATAATAAGGGCCACTTTATTAATTAAGCAATCAAGCTTGACTACTCTTGTCTTACTATTTTATTGTTACTGGCTAAGACTGGATCCGCTCATCAGTGTATATATAAAGGGTGGCACCAAAGATGTAACTATATAGGCTCTTGTGCCTGCACAGAATCCTAGCAAAGTCCGTGATGAAGCGCACACCATCATGGCAGATCTGATTGCAGGATCGGGGCCTACATTTTCAATAACTCCATTGATTTCAATGGATGAAGGTTATAATCCCAGTGCAATAGCCCACAAACCTGGCCCACGTCACCAAATCCCTGCTCTCAGTTATACTGGTGTAAATCTGGAGTAACCACACCTCTTGAGCTCTTGAACCCAAATTATTCGGAGTGGAGCCATCAAACCTCATGCTTCAGGCCATCGCCTCAGGTCAGGTAGGAATCGCCACTGTTAAGAGCTACATGTACGAAGCTGCTAAAGGAAGGGTTTTATTGGTCCTATATAGCTTAGGAGCAATGCTACCTGTTTTTGAGTGCGATCGACTGGCACCTTATCTATTAACCAACTACATATGTATATTACAGGCAGAGCTGGTGTCTGATACCATTATAAGACCCCATTTTCAGTTGCTTATAATTTTGTCAAATTTTAAGTATTCACGCTGAAATTTTCCACTCCAAGCATCTGCCTCAGTCTGAATTATTCTGGCAAGTTTCAGCTAAAACAGTTCATCCATTTCCAAGGAAATGATTAGGGGAAAATATGTTCTTTCCAGGTTAAAAAAAAATCTCACAATTGTTTCATTGAGAAGCTCTAGCACCTTCTTGCTTTGGCACAAGAAGTTGAACATCGGAGGTGAGAGGAGGGAAGCTTGCTGGGATGGCGAGGATCTATGTCCAATTTTGGCCATGTTATCACAGCCTCTGAAATCACAATTCACCTATGCTCAATAGTGGCTTTTTTAGTACAGCTGGTCAGGAATTATCTGATGATGCATTTTTTCTTTTCATCAGAAATGCTGTTTAATCCAAAATAAAAGTATTAATAGGAAAGGGCCCATTTCCACAAACTTTTTGTGACTCAATTTTTTTTTAGAAAAAGATTATTTCCAAATGACTGAAATGTTCTGTTTCAACATTTTCAGGATGAAAAACGTTGGGTTTTTCCAGTTCAAAATGAAATTACATTTCAGTTTTAAATTTAAGCTGATTCCAGTAAAAAAAATTAAAAGTGATCAAAATTTACATGAAATTTTTAAAAATTATAAAAACAAAATGTTTCAATTGACCGAAACTGAACATTTTTGGGTGGGGGCGAGGGATTTTCAGTTTGCAAAAATTGTTGAGATTTCAAACTTTTTCATCCCAGTTTGGGATGGGAAAATGTTCATGGGACAGGAAAACCAGTTCCCACCCACCTCTACTTCTTAGAATTTGGCGTTTCAAGTCTCTGACGATTCCTTCTGTACTGGGCATGCTCAATCCCTTCACAGCTCCGACCTATAGAACCTTGTGCAACTGGCCAGCTGCACTGGGGTGCGGATCATCTGCCTCTGAAGTATTGAAGTTTAGGCCACTTCTGATGCCGACCTTGATGGACAAATCGGTTTCAATTGCTGTGAAATATCCTGATGCCTCTACAGCAGCTGATCCAACGCATCTCAATGGAGTTTTCAGGCCTCCCTGCTATGCAAATCCATTGCAGCAACTCATTAAGCAACCTTAGTGGCATAAGCATATCACGCGTGCGTGTGGGTATATAAATATATAACTTTCCAAGGAGAACCAGAAAAAGAAATAGGATTTTGCCCAATTGGAACTGGAGTGATATAACCTAATTTTGTACATTCAATTGTGATTAGTTAATACAGTGATGATGCTCACCTAATTTGGATGAACTCCAGGGAAAAATTCTCATTACGTTGTCCGAGTGGACATGGAAGTTTGTTGCCAATGAGCACACCTATTTCTGTACTGTATTTTTATGATTTCTGAAGCAGAGCCTGGCACACAAATGTCAAGAAGTGGGGGTGGCTGTTACCTGATTTATTATGCTATCCTGACTAGCTGAGGAGCCATTGTACGTCGGGGCGAGATCAATACATCAGCTGGCAGTTGTGGGTTTTCTGCCTATCAAGTCATCCCTTCACCATTTCGAGGTGCGGCGTGCGCATATGGTTTTGTGGTGGCTCCTTTCCACCTCCTCAGCATCAATTCACAAGTTATTTATTGTTCTCGGCTCAGGGCAGTTGCCAGAAAAATCAAGCTCCGGCACTTGCTGTCAAAAGGAAGACACAGAAGAGGGAATTAGCAGAAAGCTCCCCTTGCTGCAGCCAGCCTCAGGTTTATGACTCTGCAGCAGAAACGCAGGTGAAATGCAGAGCGTAAACAAACCATCTTCCCCCCACTCCCTGGAGAAACCGACATGAGCTCTTGACCAAGGCAGCTGGTCACCTGGTGGATGATTTAAAACAAGAAAGTCAGTTTTGACATCAGCAGTCATGACCTTACAACTTGACTATGGCCCTCTTCTAATAGACTCCCATTCCTCCTCTTTGAAAAGGAAGGATTAGCTAAGCACAGGCCTGGGCCTCCCGAATTCCTGAGTTCTATTCCTGGCTCTGCTACACCCTATAGCAAGATCCTTAATATTACTGTACCTCATTTTCCTTATCTATAAATTAGGGGAACTGCGAAGCTAAACCTACTATATTGAAAGGATTTTGCACGCCTCATATGGGAGGTGTGATGGGTCGGTGAAGTATTAGCAAACTCTCACCATGCCCCTCCTGAAGAATTAAAATGCCAACAGCATTGAGGGCTTGGCATAGCTGGGGTGCAGGGCTGTGTATGCCTGGAGAAATGGAATCTGCTACTTTGTTCCATCCAATTCAAAGAGGGGGACTGGAAAGAAGATTTGGTCTCTTGTTGTGATGTATCTTCCCTTTGGGAAAACATTTTGGTGATAAAAAAAGAAAAGCAGATGGGGGGGGAGTGTTTTATATATAAATATTCAGAAACCTCAGAAGGTATAAATCTTTTTGCTGGAGTTTTCCCTTCTCTGTGAAATGAATGTGGGGAGCTGCCTTTTATTCTTAAACACCAAGCACAAATTAACATGTCAGCGAAAAGAAATGAAGAGAAAAAGGGGGAAAAAATATGTGCTACGTAAGAAACTTCAATAAGGGAAGCGAGCTAAGAGATGTCAGCCTCTTATTTATTTTAAAAGACACTAGCACTGAGATGAAAGATTCCATTTGCAGGAAGTGCCCTGGGGCAGGATGAGGGGTTGAGGAGTTGTTACATTATTCATCTTTTTATGGCTGTTCTAGAACAGTTCAGAATCTTCCTCACAGTCGGCTGCAAAACCTGCTTTCCCTGCTAAGGGGCGCACAGGTGGCCGTAGGATCCAGGTGAATAAACTTGGTGACGTTCTGGCCGCATGTCTGGCTATAGAGAGAAAGCGTTAGAGATGCACCTGGTCTCAAAGGGCAATCCAGTAGCTACTACATCCATTTCCTCAACAGCAGCTCCTGCACAGCCTTGGAAACTGCGTTAGTGGGAGAAGGGAGGGCCAGTGGTCAGGACACTCTATCACCAACGCTTTCAACGGTGACTGGAGATCATTGGCACACAAGAATCCACATGCAAAATATTCAAGAGGGTTGGAAAAACGAGGCGTGAGAATAGGAATAGGAGCCTATTAGTCCCAGCTCTGACACTGATTCATATGGCCTTGGGCCTGTCACTAAACCAACAAGTGCTTACCATGGGCTTGATGCTGAGTTCTCTGGCCCTTAAGCACCTCTTCCAAGCACATGCTTAAGTGCTTTGCTGTATTTAGGGTGCCCAGATAGAATCTGATTTTCAGAGAGTGCTGGGCTCCTGCAGCTCCCATTGACTTCACTTTCTCATGCAGCACCTCACAGAACAGGCCAGGATGTCTCAAGTTGAACAACCAAAAAATGACAGCAGCCAACCTTCCAGGAGTATGGCCGGGTTTTGCTAGCTACTGGATGACAAGTGCTAAGATCCCCCTTCAGGAAGTCAGGTAGGCACATGCCTAACTTGACTTTAGAGTGACAGCCAGGCTTAGAAACCAAATACAGAGCATTCAGGCTCCGGCCCCCAGAGAGTGACACAGACTCCCGCACTGTCTGTTTGCTCTTTGCAGAAAGGTTTCTGTTGGAATGAGGTCGTTTGAGTGGTTGTGGCCGATGAACTCTCTCCCAGTGATTTCCCTGCAGAAGTTCATAGATTCTCATTTGATTCCAATATCCTTTACCAGGGAGCTAACTGTGACAAATGGCCGGAATCGCGAGCATCCCTCCAACAGCTGCCATCACCGGCCTCCAGCCCCAGTTAGTGCCTGCTGACCAGAACCAACAGCTGAGAGAAGAGTCTGATGACATTTGTGGGGGAAAGGAGGAACAATGCTCTTACCCTTGAAATCTCCTCAAAGGAAGGGGCCAAATGCCAAACCTCCTGCAAAGGCGAACACGCAGGGTGGACGACAACTCACACCCACCTGATTCTGCAGCTGCAGAGAGGAAAGTATCTTACTCCTCTGTGGGCAGAGTTGCCACTCATCAGCTGTCCAATCTTGAGGGTGCTGACTGCCCTCAATGCCATGGTGGGGTGCAAACTCGGGAACTGCCACTTTAGCTAAAGGAGTAACTCTGTTAGCTGGCGGCGGTAGCAGACTTTTAACCTCTTATGTGGAGCAGCCACTAGAGGGAGACAAAGATCGACACTCCAAATGTAGGTTCCATTGAGCGGTTTGCTCCTCCACCCCCCCATCCCCACTGCTGTGTGATGAACATGTTTGTCAGAAGATTTGGGGGCAGAAGAGTTAGAAAATTGGAGGGGAGGTGCAAAGAATGAAGATTGATGCTAACAGCAGCAGCTCAGCAATCTGCCCGTCTGCTATTAACATCCCGCCTACCAGAAGCCATAGCCAGGGACCTCAGAGCTTGTCAGTTTGCAACAAAGGGCATTACCAACATGGCAAAGGAGAACTCCACACAAGGAGGTGGAACATGTGACAGTGAAGGGAATTGAGGATAGCTCTGCTTCCCTAGTTTGTTCATCCCAGCCTCTGCTCCGGATATAGTTACTTGTTGCTAGAGGTTTTTGAGATATAGTTAAGCAGGCAGCATGGCAAGAGGCTGTGTGTGGGGGAGAAGGGATGCAGCTAAATGGACTGAGGTCTGGGGTAGAATTTTGCTCGGGATCTTCAAGCTAATGTATGAAATGTCACTGCAGAGCAGACAGACGCTTGGAGTCTGAAAGGTCCCACTCAGAAGAACCACAGCACAGCAATCCACCGAACCGGTCTTGGAAGGACACACAGAGCTGAGTCAGCGATGACAGAGCTCCAATCTGCGATGATGTCCACTGATTTCATCCCGCCATGGAGAAGGGGCTTGGATAGATTCTCGCCTGGTGTCAAGCGGTGTAGCTCCATTGACTTCAATAGAGCTGCATCTATTGATACCGGCTGAGGAGCTGGCCCTAATAGAAAGCTTTGGGGGAAAACTTGCAGCACTTTGCCTCAAATCTTGGAAGCAGAGACTGGAAGTGAGAGACAAAAGGAGAGAAAAAAACCCCCCCTAGGGTGACCAGATGTCCCGATTTTATAGGGACAGTCCCAATTTTTGGGTCTTTTTCTTATATAGGCTCCTATTACCACCCACCCCGTCCTGATTTTTCACACTTGCTGTCTGGTTAGAACAAGCTCAAGCACAAGGAGCAACAACATGGGCTGGCAGATGAGGCACTACACTAGGGGTCTGAATGCTCATCGCTGCTCTGCCATTGCCATGCTGGCTGACCTTGGATAATCCCTTTCCCCTATCCGTGCCTCAGTTTCCCCTCCCACTCTTCCTCTGTCTTGCCGCTTTCGATCATTGGGGCAATGACTTCCTTGCTGCATGTCTGTGTAGCACCTAGCACTGGGGGGGGGGCGGAGAGGGGTCTGAGCTCAGTGGGGGCCTTGACGTGCTATTGTAATATAACTAAGAATGCTACCGACCATAGGAACAACTGCAGTGAAGCCTGGTGGCTCCCCCGTTCCCTCCACAACATGGGCTGACTCCTCTTGTTTGGTTGGAAACGTTGCCTTTTTGTGCAGAGGTGACAGGAGAAACAATGATAGAGAATGGCCATTAAAGGGTCACCCTGCCCTTCTGCAGCGCCCAGGAGTTAAATGCACCTCCTGTCACCAATGCGCTGCTTCCCAGGCTTCCCATCCTTCATCTTCACCCGTGACCGATCAGCTAGGTTACAATCATTCTCCAGACGCCCTTCGGGAAAGAGGCTCTCTCTCCCGGACTTGGGCTTCGGACCAGTCAAAAGCTGTCCCACTGCCACTCGCAGCATGGAGCTGTTCTGTGTCTCGGGCCCCTGTTCTGCACTGCTGACAATAGTTCTGTCCAGCACAAAAACAATGATCGAATTAAGGCAATTACCCTTGCGTGGCCAAGGAAACAATTGCTACTCATGTGCTGATTTGGGGGCACTGAAGTAAGCCAGAGACTAATGGCCAGGGGTTGTTAGAATCAAGCAGCACGCAGGAAAGCGTTGATTTAGCCTCCCTCTTCAGCCAGCGCATCTCCTGCTTCCTGCTATTCCATTAGGGGTTCTCACGCTCAGTTCTCCTGACCTGCAATCCCCCCATACGTCCCCCCAGTAGTCTAGCTCTGGGCTCCCCACACTGCTAAGAGTCACTGTCGTAACCTTCAACATCTCTGCCTTTCCAGCCCCCCTTGCACAGATCTGCTGATGCCCCTAAATCTTGACCTGCAAGTACTGCTGTTCAAGCGGTGTGCTCCTGGCTCTGCCAATGAATCTCGACAGCTGACCTCCTGCTGTTCTAGTCCTGGGCTTCTCCCCACAGCTCTGGTGCCTCTCTCGCTCTTAATAAATCCAGCTGTTGCTATGTTTCTAACTCACTTCTGGATTACAACATTTTGTTTTCCCGAACACAATAAACTAAACTGACTTGTCAAGGCTTAAACTGCAGCACTCTGGTCCTTCCTTTCTCCTTCCCCAGGAGATCAGAGAGCCGGCATTACTGCTCTGTATTTTTTTAAAATAATGAACTTTACAGTCTGATCACACTGGGTGAAATTCACCGCTGTCAGCACAAGCCCTGTTCACCCCATAAATAGTCTTTGTGCTGGCTGCTCTGCCCAGGGGTCAGTTTCACTCATGGCATTATTGAAGAGATGCTATTAGAACGTCACCTTTCCTGTCCTTTAATTTGCAGGGAGAACTAACGGGGGGAAATCGGCTGGCGCTGAGTGACAGGCCCTAACGTTGGCTGGATCCAGATAGAAATATCAAACAATGCCACGGAAGTTGCCAGATATTAAGTCCAAGTCCCCAAAATGTGTCACAGCTTGTCAGTTTTCAGGTTATTTATGGCCTTGTATGCAGAACAGGCTGACTGCCTCCACAGGCCTCCCCATCAGCCGGCCGGCAAAGGAGCTGACATGGAAAGCTTTATAAATAACACATGGAAACAGAAAATCAGATAAATAATACAAGGTGGGGGTGGGAGAAGAGAGAAGAAAGTGCCATTTGAATAATTCAGCTGAGCTGCCACCAGTCATGTATTATTGAGAAAGGGACGCAGGCAGAGGTGAGGCCAGGGCAGCAAGTCCAGAGGACGATACATCTGGAGGTGATGAACTTCAGTAATCTCTGACCTCAAATCCGCTTGGCTCTGGGGTTTCACTGGCAATTGGCCCAGCTTGTTTGAACTAGTCTTAAGGTCAGCACAGCCATGTTTTGGAGGCAGAAGGTCTGTCTTTCTGTTCCCAGTGGAAAGTCAGCCTCTTGTGGGTCTCTTTTATTTATGATACCTGCTCTGTGGCTTGTCAACCTTGCCCGGCAGGAGAATATCTGATGCTGAATACCTCTCCCACCTTGTGCAGTGATGTGAGGAGCACAGCTTGCAAACAACTACCTGAGCCCTTTGTTTTCGGTCAAAGGCAAAGTCTTGGGGTTAGCTTAGCAACCTTGCAATGACTGCAAAGAGCTCAGCTCCAGTGTAGGCACTTAACTATAGTTCCTTTCATCCTGCAGGACTGCAGTGCGCTTTCTCAACTAGATGTGCATAGACATCACACACACATTAAATCTCTCTTGCTCCTTTTCCCCCCCAACTGTAAAGAGGCGTAGTATCAATGCACCACTGAAGCTGAGGAAATAACTGGTCAACAGTCAGAAAATTCGAAAAGGTCGAATGCTTAACCTTAACGCTGCTTTCTCGTGCCTCTGCTTTAAAATAACATATTTATATATGCAGCAAAGAGTCCTGTGGCACCTTATAGACTAACAGACGTATTGGAGCATGAGCTTTCGTGGGTGAATACCCACTTCATCGGATGCATGCACGAAAGCTCATGCTCCAATACGTCTGTTAGTCTATAAGGTGCCACAGGACTCTTTGCTGCTTTTACAGATCCAGACTAACACGGCTACCCCTCTGATATTTATATATATCATGTGCGTGTGTGTCATTGCCCTCTGCTGGATGGACGCAACCTACCCAGCTGTGTGTCATAGGTCTTGTACCGCTAACCACTGGCAGCAATCCTCCTTTAGCTCCAGTGGAAGGCCCATGTGCTTTTGAAGATGGACGTTCTGAGCTCTCCCACCATTGCTATGATGTTGTACTTGGCTATGGCACAGCAAACAGCGAACTGTGATGTCCACAGTGTTGGCATATAAAAAAGCCCCTTCCCCACCCATCCCATACCTTCCTCAATTGACCCCGGTGATTGCTTTAAAGTGGTGACATTTCATTGTATTTTGTCATGAAAAATTGTTCTGCCACAGAAAAGGCAAAATTCCAGACTGGACCAAACTTGTGGAGTTCTCATGAAAACATATTTGTTTATAAATCAATAAGAATATCAACAGGCAAATAAGAATAATCAAGAAAATCAATAGCTCTGAGTGCCTCTAGGCGCAGGGGCATACTACCAGGATTAACTTCTCAGGCCCACCAGAGCCTCCCAGTCCCTTGCTGCGGAAGTGAACTGGTTGTATTAATCTATCAAACCATGCTGCCACAAGAGATCCATCACAATATTCTAAGAGCAAGTTATAAGCATGTTTAAGCACAATGTATGTGCATCAAAGTGGCAACAATGTACCTAGATACTCCTGTGATGGGTGTTAGAAATGTTTAGATCGACAGCGAGGTAACGTGGCTCTGCAGATAAACGCCACATTTGCTCACATTCTATTAAAATCTGTGTCACTGCCTTATGCAATAACCCAGACCTGCAGCACTTCTCAAATGGCCTTTCTATAATAATTATTATCCCTTACAACCCTGCTGTAAGTGCAGTACTAATACCCCTCTTAGAACAAATGGGGAAAACGAGGCACAGAGCAGATCAAGCAGCAAGTCCGTGGAACGTCTGGAAATAGAGCCCAGAAAGGAGACATAATTGGGAGTTCACTCCCCAAGGATAAAAACTAAAATGGTTAAATGAGATTATTGTTAATCATCTAGGCAAGAATTGCTCATAATTTGCATATGGATAAAACCTCTTTTTCCTTCACCACATAGCTAAAAAGAATGCCAAAAAGTTAGCAAGCAACGGCTTTCCTATGCAATGTCCCTTTGCACAGTGTGAATGGATCCAGACATGGGTCCAAACTAGAAATAACTTGCTAGGAGATTGAAGGTCAAATAGGGCCAACTGCCTATTACCCCAAGAAATCCAAACCACATGCTTTCACCCCAAATGTTAAACTATACATTTGTTTACCTTGTAAACCAAATATGTTATGGCTCATCTATTCCTCTCCCTCTTCCATATGTGTTTCGCCCTCTATTGGAAGCTGCACATTTGCTTGCCTTGTGATCAGATGTGCATCTCTCCATATGTGGATAGTAACTCTTGTCCTGTTGAAAACCTTGAATGCCATGAAATGCTGATGTACAATCAAAGAGCGTAGGAAGCATGCCCACCAAATCTGTAAGATCGCAGGGGAGGCTGTTGGTTTGCGTTGTAAATAATTGTGGCACTCTAGCAGAAATAAGAATTATAAGGAAGAAGGAATGTTGAAAGATATAAAGCAGGGCATATCTTTGGATTATTAACAAACATTGCTTAAAAAGGGAGAAATTCTGATGAATAATATGGGTTAATATTAAAATACAATCATTGAAATGAATCAAACATAAAAAGCCTCCGATAAGAAAAGGATTGACAATACTTGTTACACACCACCACTGATGGTAGCAGCAGAAAAACTGAGACAGCTGAAATCTGACCATTCTGTTGGCAAACATCCAATAGAAATCCAAGGAGTCCCCTCCCCAGGAGCCCCGAAATCAGGATAGATAGATAGATAGATAGATAGATAACACAGGAGGTTACCATGTGAACCCCAGAGTTGGCTGAACCCACGAGGAAGTTGCAGAACCCCCTGTGCAAGGAATGCCCAGACCGACTGCGTGGAAAGAATTCTCCCAACATCCCCAGGCTAAGAGACTAAGAAGAAGTGATGAGATTTAATTTCAAAGATTGTATTTCCCCTTCTGTTCCTTAATAACTGAAGTCTATCTTGAGAAAGTCTACACTCTGCAGTGAGACATCAAGTAAGTAGATTTTCACTAATTCATAAGCTCCTTTATAAGTTCAAACAAGTCGGCCTGAGAGAGATTTCCAACATTAACTTTAAGCAATTGCTTTTGATATTCTAAACTTGTCCCTTTTGGGCCAATCCATTCAAATAGCAGGGACTATGCTCTTAAAAGTGCCTCAAAGACAAATGGATCCTTGGGCTTGTGATAAATGTGTTAGGTACTAAAGAATTGATGATCAGAAGTAAATGCAATAAGAAATCTTGATGATCTACAGTGTATAACTACTGAGTCTTAACTTTAGTCTGTGATAATTGCTTGCAAGGCTGTATTGTGTGTGCAGTACACACCTAGAACTCTGGTTGTGTCTACACTGGAGGGGTGAAACTGTTGATGTTTACTCATGTGGTTCTGGGTGAATTAATAAATTGTTGATTATTTGAGAATAACCAAGTGTCCTGATTTGAAAAAAAAAAAAAAACTCTTCAGCTTAAAATTTGACCTGCAAAGAACCCAATATTAAATTAGTTAACTCACACTCCCTTTACTCAATAAGAAGGGGTTATCCAGTCTATATTGGCTATAATACTTATCCAATTAGCAAATCTAGTTTGTTAGATTTCAGCTTTAAAATCTAACTGGCATCTCTGGGAAATTAATAAAAAATGATCCCCTTTCACACTTACAGTTGTCTTCCAATCCTTTGCTCTAACCACTATAATACGCTACCTAAACACAGCACCCTGGCATATGAGGCACGCATACATTTATTATGCCTATTATATATAAAGCATCTTTTAATTTTGAAAGGAATAATATAATCGCTGTAAATGGCAATTTCAATATGAACTGCTACAGTATATACACCTCTACCCCGATAGAACGCTGTCCTCGGGAGCCAAAAAATCTTACTGCGTTATAGGTGAAACCGCGTTATATCGAACTTGCTTTGATCCACCGGAGTGCGCAGCCCTGCCCCCCCGGAGCACTGCTTTACCGCGTTATATCCGAATTCGTGTTACTTCGGGTCGCGTTATATCGGGGGAGAGGTGTAGTCACTGGCTGGCTACCGCAGCCCACGTCTACACTGTCATTTGTTAACTTGTTGACTTTCCTCCCTCCCCCCCAAGCATATGCTACAATTTGATTATATTCAAGTAAATCTGTTTGTCAACCATTAATAGCCTCCTTCTATTCTATTACTCTTTCACTAGCCCGGCTTCTGTATATAAATATTTCAGATCATCCCCCTGAATAAAACCAATTCAAGGACATCATGACCCGATGATTCCAAATTGTTATTGACACATTTATTGGCCACTGTTGTTTTGCCAGGACCCAGGCCAGGGCATGAATAAATATGCAGTTGGCAAGCAAAGGGAAGAAAGCCAGGAACAGCGGCCTAGAGAAAGCGGCGACATGCTCTGTTTGTGGGGTGGCAGTGATCAAAGATACGTTTCCATATTAGCATCACTAAATGGCATTCAGATGAAGGACAGAAATAATTTCCCATTTGAGTAGCATCCTTTTTTCATTGGCCTCTAAGCTACTGGGGCTGTTTGGGATTCTTGCTTAGACACAGGTAACATGTGGGCCTTTTAAAGAAAAGAAACAGCGGAGATTGGGGGAGGGAATGTCGGCTAGAGTGATAGATGTCACGTAAGTAGGTGTTCCTGGCAAGCAGAAGTGCAAGCCACCAGCAACGTGGAATCACTAAAGTCAGAGAGAGACATGCCTTATGAGATCCCATTTAGTCCAGACCCACTATGACCATTCCTGAAACTGAGGTCTGGGCCCCAATGTGCTAGGCGTTATACATACACATAGCAAGGCATGGCCTGTGCCCCAAAGAGCTTACAGCCTGAATAGACAAGACCAACACAGGAAGGGCTGGGGCCCATTGACAGGTAGGGAACCATGCCACAGAGAGATGAAATGACTCCGCCAAGGACACCAAAGAGTCTGGGGCAGATCTGGGAACTGAACCCACGTGTGTTAAAGCCCCAGTGAGTGCCTTAACCATCTTCTTCTCCCTGTGGGTCAGCCTCTGCCACTAAGGCACAATCTTAAACGGGGACATGGGGGACAAGGGAGCAGAGCAGCACCACAATACCCCAGGGAGACATTGTCGCTCAAGAAGGCATAATGCCTTCCCGAGCAGTTAAGAAGCCACTGCACTACACTGTCTCCTCCCGACTCCTTTTGGAGAGACTGGTGCTCAGGGAGGGGAGGTTACTGCCTTTGACCCTTGCACAGGGGGAGGCACAAATTGGGGAACACTCCACAATCTGTCCCCCAGCCCCAGCTGGACTCAATGAGAGCCGCAGGTGCTCAGGACCTCTGTAAATGAGTCCCCATTGCCTATGCTTTGTACTATCTATTTCTGAGTGTCTCAAGGACCGGAGCCTCCCATATTTATGTCTGCAATTCCCACTGCAATATCCCAGTCACCTGATTTTTCACCCTTAGTACCAGGGTGTAATTGGTGCTAATTAATATAAAATGTAATAAGCAAAAAAAAAATCAAAGTGTTTTCCTCCCGCTGCTTTAGCTCATCATTTAAGATTCATTGGTGACCGTGGCTGGTTAATAATCTCCAGCCACCATCACTGCAGAGAGTGAACCGTCTGGCCCCCGCTGATTGGGTTATTTCAAACTATTCCACCTGCACAAGTCAATAAAAGCAACCTGAACATGGAGTCTGATCAAATTCATTCCAAAGGGCAACGCTGCCTCTCTCTGCTGCGGAGAGGTTCCGCTGGATGGACGTGTGAAACTTGCAAGGCGAAATGTGCTTTCATGTCCTTGTGCAAAGACTAGAACACTTAAAAGGTACCCGGCTCACTAGGTCACAGGCAATCACAGATCCCGGTGTAATGCATTCTGAAAGCTTGTGTCCTGGGCGGAGGATGATTCCTGCTGAATAGGCATCATAATTTATTTATGTCGCTGGGTGAAAGGAAATAAGCAGCTTTAAATACCTCCCCTTTCTGCCTGAGTGAGCAACACAGAAGGTTATTAACAGAGAAGTCTAGATTCTCCCCAGTGTTAGAGCTGCTTTGCATAGGACCAAGACCAGAATATTGGTGATGTTCAGCAAGGCTTCACCACACTATTCAGTGAGCAGTTACTGTGACTTGCTCTGCTCTGAATTCTGAATGCAAAGGCATCATCTACTGTGCTTTGCCTAAAGTCTTGCTACCTTGACCTTGTACACCGCGCTCACAAGCTAAGCAGGGGTGAGCATCTCCGGTGTGTTGATGGGAAACAGGAATGTGCTGCAGGAAGAGGTTTTGCAGTTCCAGTAGGTGGTGCTCTGAGCCAGAGTTGAACTAGTGTTGCAGCATTGTTTTTCATGGCGCTGTGTGGCTGACTGTGCCATCTTTCATATGAAATGTATTCCCTGAAATCGAGGTCTATTATGGTAATTTAAGATCCCCTTGACACTTTCTGTATGTTAGCAATGGTCACCTGGCTAAGTTCCAAACTGGGTAATTACATTTTTCCTGCCTACATTCTGCATTTCCACCAGACAGAGCATGCCTCAGCATTCCCTATCCCACAGGTGCGGGAACTAGGGGTGCTGCACACACCCCCAGGTTTTAGGCGGGGCTCTGCTCCCGGCCCCATGCCCAGGGTCCCGGCTGAGAGTCCCAGCCTCGGTCCCCCCCTCCCGGAGACACGGCCCTGCTCCTGGCCCCAGCTCGGGGGCGGGGGCACGGACAGGGATAAGGGGGCTGGCTTTCAGCACCCCCACTATTAAAAATGTTCCAGCGCCACTGCCCTGTCCTATATAGTGTCGTGTTGCTGTGTGCTGTTCATAAGGAGATGTGGGTGATGTGGTCTCTGAGAATAGTTTGTAAAATGCCTTTGGGTCATTCAAGATGAAAGGCGCTACAGAAAACCCAAACTGTGCATTTAGTACTTACCCACCGTTATCATAGAATCATAGAATATCAGGGTTGGAAGGGACCTCAGGAGGTCATCTAGTCCAACCCCCTGCTGAAAGCAGGACCAATCCCCAAGTAAATCATCCCAGCCAGGGCTTCGTAGCCTGATCTTAAAAACCTCTAAGGAAGGAGATTCCACCACCTCCCTAGGGAACCCATTCCAGTGCTTCACCACCCTCCTAGTGAAAAAGTTTTTCCTAATATCCAACCTAAACCTCCCCCACTGCAATTTGAGACCATTACTCCTTGTTCTGTCATCTGGTACCACTGAGAACAGTCTAGATCCATCCTCTTTGGAACCCCCTTTCAGGTAGTTGAAAGCAGCTATCAAATCCCCCCTCATTCTTCTCTTCTGCAGACTAAACAATCCCAGTTCCCTCAACCTCTCCTCAAAAGTCATGTGCTCCAGCCCCCTAATCATTTTTGTTGCCCTCCGCTGGACTCTTTCCAATTTTTCCACATCCTTCTTGTAGTGTGGACCTCAAAACTGGATACAGTACTCCAGATGAGGCCTCATCAATGCCTAATAGAGGGGAATGATCACGTCCCTCGATCTGCTGGCAATGCCCCTACTTATACAGCCCAAAATGCTGTTAGCCTTCTTGGCAACAAGGGCGCACTGTTGACTCATATCCAGCTTCTCATCCACTGTAACCCCCAGGTCCTTTTCTGCAGAACTGCTGCCTAGCCACTCGGTACCTAGTCTGTAGCAGTGCATGGGATTCTTCCATCCTAAGTGCAGGACTCTGCACTTGTCCTTGTTGAACCTCCTCAAATTTCTTTTGGCCCAATCCTCCAATTTGTCTAGGTCCCTCTGTATCCTATCCCTGCCCTCCAGCGTAACTACCACTCCTCCCAGTTTAGTGTCATCTGCAAACTTGCTGAGGGTACAGTCAATGCCATCCTTCAGATCATTAATGAAGATATTAAAGAAAACCGGCCCCAGGACCAACCCTTGGGGCACTTCGCTTGATATCGGCTGCCAACTAGACATGGAGCCATTGATCACTACCCGTTGAGCCCGACGATCTAGCCAGCTTTCTATCCACCTTATAGTCCATTCATCCAGACCATACTTCTTTAACTTGCTGGCAAGAATACTGTGGGAGACTGTATCAAAAGCTTTGCTAAAGTCAATAATAACACATCCACTGCTTTCCCCTCATCCACAAAGCCAGTTATCTCATCATAGAAGGCAATTAGGTTATGTGTGTATGTATAGCAATGTATACTCTTCCTCAGTCTGGATTTAATTTAGAGTGTTGGAGGGGAGTGAAAAGTCTAACTTGTTGATTCAACAGTAGAAATGGTTTATTACTTTTCTCTAGCTTTTCGTGGGGGAGAAATTTATCATCACTTAAAACATGTTACCATGGAGACCTCTTACGGTGCAATGGTTTTAGTCTCTGAATGAAGGAGAGGGTGGTATTATTTGACTAGCTTTGCTAGTATGACTTTGCAATTGCTGTTTTCTGAATTTATTATCCCTGTTTGTACTGCAATAGCACCTAGAAGCCCCAGCAGAGATCAGGGCCCCCTTGCGCTAGGTGTGGTGCAAACACATTGTCATTGACAGGCCCTGACCACAGGCATTTTGCAATGGAAATAGACAAAGGAAGGATTATTATCCCCTATGTTACAGATGGCACAGAGAGATGAAGGCCCAGATCCTCAAAAGCATTTTAGGCACCGAACTCCCATGGGAATTAGGTACTTTGAGGATCTGGGCCTAAGCAACGTGCCCAGGGGTCACACAGAAAGCTTCCATTGCCCCACAACAAGGAATTCTTACTAACTTTCTCAACAAGCAGGTCAGCATTCCCTGCCCTCCAAAGAACGCGCGAGAGAAGATTCATTGCAAAATAGCCAGCAGACCCTGCAGGGTGCTGAGTGCCTCTGGCCAGCAGCCAAGCACTCTTTGCTCCCACTGAAAGCCAGGAGGCTCTCAGCACTGCACCAGATGAGGCCCCCACCTGGGTTTGAGAATGCTGGGGAATCCTGACTGCTCTAACGAGATATTGATCTATCAGACCAAAAGGACCATTGACCTTGCCTTATGTCCAGGGTTATTTGTAAGCACTTTTCCTCCATCTCGGTCTTCTTTTGTCACTGGATCAGATGTATCGGATTTTAAAATGAGCCATTGTTAAAAAAAAAAAAAAAGGAAATTAGGCTCTATTTTGAGCTACCCATCCATATTCAGAAGCACCCATCTCATTGCCATTAGAATCACATCTGCTGAACACGGGAGCAGGCGGAATAGTACAGATAGTTATTTATGTATATTTGAATGGATTCATGTGGTGAGTTTGCTGTTGTTACACCTGAGGCCTTGATAGTTCTTATTCCTGAGGATTTGGGTCGGCCCTAGTTTATTCCCGACTGTGTTGGGAATCCTGAAAGTTTCAAAGGTTTTACCAAGAATGATGATTGGGTTGAAAACTTGTACCAGAATCTGCATATTTCTTAGATCCTAAAGCACTCTGGGGCAGGGACTATCTGTGTGTGTGTGTGTGTGTGTGTGTGTCTATGTAGCACCTAGCACAACAATCCTGACATGTGAGCATAATGCAACTAATTAAATAATAATCATAACAACTTGTTATTGGATATTCATCATTCTCTTTATAAAACGTCAGTCACTGGAACTATGCCATGTGACTCAAGTAACCAATCTCACACCCAATGAGCAAATACTCAAAAGCAAATAGTATGTAAATAACTCTTAGAAAACACTTGAAAGCCAGTATTGTGGTTTCCTGTGTGTTTGTAAAACACCTAACACAAGGAGGGGACCAATCCTGACTTCACCATTTGAGTGCCACTGCACCCAAAATAAAACCGTATTGATCGTATCAATCATTAATAACTGACATTTGGTCACACAAACTCTTGCGTGAATTCCCGTGAATAAACAGATACATTCACATCCATCAGGATCGGTTTGCAGACTAGTCACAGGCAGAAAAACCGGGACTAAACTCATCTGGAAACTGAATCATTCAACCCATTCATCTGAAAAACTCTGAGTGCACATTTTCAGTGTGCTTTGTCCCTCGCACACTTACGCCCATGTAATACGGTTGCAATCACATAGTACCTGTTAGAAATGCCTCCAATTACTTCCCTCTTCTGGATTAGCTAGAAAGTGAGAGTCATGAGGACCTAAATATTTCATGTAAAATGCCAGCTGGTGCATCACTTAGCAAAGATCCACAACTAGCCAGTGACTCGTAGGGCGTGTGCTCACACTGGGGTTTTCACCAAATATTAGCTGCTGTAAAGTTACCACATGGCCAGGGCCAGGAGCTATTACTCGGCCTTTACTTGCATGAATCTAGCTGGAGTTTGCCCCAGTAAGAACAAGAACTCAGCTTTGGACCACAACACTCCTTGGATCAACGAGGAGGAGGTTTTATTGGACACACAATGTTCATCAAAATTAGGTGGTGTGATCATTTGATCACCTGCAGTTGTCTGGGTCACAAGGCAGCAGAAGTGTGGCAGTAACATGTAGTATAGTAGGTATAGACTCTAACTTTTTAAATCCAGACACCATCTCTGAGATCCCTGCATGAAATTGATTCAGGGCTGCAGTATGAGCCAGCCTCCCAGGTCTCTAGTCTTTCTTACGGCAGCTGTAAAGTCAAACAGGCACCAAGGACTTCATCTGAAATGTCACAACATAAACAGCTATAAAGCTGGTGTGTGAAACGAAACAGGGAGACAGGCACTGCCCCACTCTGGGGATGCTCTCGCAAGCTGTGCCTGCAGCCTCTGCTGGCAAGGACAACTGATCATGCCCCAGGAATCCTGGCAGGAATTTCCAGTTACATCACCAGTTTCTGACTGTCATTTTGACCTGAGCAAATCTTTGCTGGAGGATATCACTGGGCACTGTTACGGGGCCTGGAAGTTCTTTTCTCTACCATCCACACTGACGGGCTCTCCCGAAATGTACGGAATGGATCCTATTAATTGCTCAGTAAGATGTAAAAATTACCTTTCCAGTCGGTTTTGTTCTTAATAAAGCCAATTAGGGAATTTAATCTTTTCCCTTTTTAACTCTGACATTAAGTGCTACGCAACAGGAAAAGCCGGAGGGGACTGGCTCAAAAGCCTATTTTGAAATACGGCTGCCAGGTCGCCTTGGAATCACAGGTTCAGTCCTCAGCTGGGTCAGTTAAATGCCACATCCTCATGAAGATGCATTGAATTGCATGCAATTTACTAAGTGGAGGCAGCCTGAAATACTAGATGGCATGCCATACTCTTAGCCCTGCCTATTCACTGCTGTGAAATCTTCTCTGTGCTAATTGCCTGCCTAGCTGCTTTTGCCCCAACAGTGCAGTGGCTGCATTTCTGTGCTTGTAAAGCCCCTTGGGAAGAAAGCTTCTGTAGAGATGTAAAACATTGTCAGAAGCAAAGCAACATAGAGAGGTGGACTATGACAGTGCACAGGACATTGCCCTGGGTCTTGAGAGACCCGGGTTCAAGTCTCTGTTCTGGTATGGACTACCTCGTATGACCTTGGGCAAGTCTCCATTCCTCTGTTTCCCCTCCTAGCATTTGTCTTATCTCTTTAGACTGAGAGTTCTTTGGGGCAGGGATTGTCTCTTGCTCTGTGTTTGCACGGTGCCTAGAACAATGGGGTCCTGATTTTGGCTGAGGGCTGTAGAATCTACTATAAAAAGAATGAAAAGCGGAATGTGGGGGCTCATTGACACAGCTGATTGTGTAAGGGGTGGGGAAGAATGCTCTGGACCTTTTTGGATGAACAAATTCCAACGATTCACCTCAAAGTCAGTGGAATCAGTCCCTCTCCCAAAGCAAGTGGCATTACAGAATCTCTTATCAAATCTCTAAGGTACTTATATGATCCCCCATTAGCATAGTTTCCGAGCATCTCCCACTCTTTAATGTATTGAACGCCACAGCACTCCTCTGGGGCAGGGCAGTGCAATTATCCCCATTTTACAGATGGGAAACTGAGGCACAGAGAGGCAAAGTGACTTGCCCAAGGTCACACAGGGAGCCTGTGGCAGAGCAAGGAATAAAACCCAAGTCTCCTGAATCCCAGGCTAGTGCCCTAATCACTGGACCATCCTTCCTCTGACTTCATAAAATTTCTCCAAATGGAGAAGAGACAACTATCTCTGCCTTCAGATAGTGTCAGAGAGCTGGCTGCCTTTGTCAAGGCACTTATAGTAGCTCAAGCATAGATCCGGCATGCCAGGATTACTATTTTTGTAATGAATTAATACAGTTAATGTAAAAGATGGATGGGCCCCAGGGAGCCCAGTAATTTACCGACCATGCCAAATCTTCAGTGACTGTCCAGGTGAGCACTTGTTGGTCTCCCATTGAATAATTAGTTAAAATAGAGTTCTTCTCTGCTAGATCATAGGAACTACTGTATTGCATTAGACCAGGGATCCATCTAATCCAGTAGCCTGCCTCTGCTGCTAGCCAGAACTAGCCAAGTGGTTGTCATGCATGCAGGTCTGTAGCGTTCCATCACGCTGCAACCGATGGCTTACTGGCATCAACTAGAACCAGGACTCCTCAAGCCCAGCTTGGATAGGAGACTCCAGTCCTGGGCCCCAACTGGTGGAACACCAGAGCTCCTGGCTGGTGGTTCCTCCTGTTTAAGCAAGAAGAAGGAACAGGAAGTCATCTGTACAACCGGGCTCCATCAGGCTTTAGACCACGCACCTAGCACTCTCTGCTCTTGTCTCCTGGTTCCCTGACCTGGTCTAGTTCCTGAGCTTGGCTCCTGACCTTCCAGTTCTGAATCCTGGTTCCATGGGGGCCCAGCCCCCTGCCTATGCTAACAACTAGGCCCGGCGCCTACATCCCGGGCCTGGCAGGGCTGTAGCAAGCAGTTAAGGGAGAACCTGCTCCTGGAGAAAATTTCTTCCTGACCTTCCAATATTAGAGGTTGGCTTATGCCCTGGACCATGAGGGTTTATAGCCCCTCCAGAGAGATTATAAATGGAATGAAATGTTAATTGAGTCTCAGATTTCTTGTAAGAAAGACTCATATCCCCAAACAACCCTTTTTACATCTTTTGTACACTGTCCTATATAGAAAGGGGCTCCCCACTGACTCACGGATGGTATTGGTGACTGTGCCTTTAAGGGCTGAGCGTCCCAAAGAGAAAAGTTCATGTTATTGTTAAGCACAGCCAGTTGGAACTGGTCACAGAATAAAGTAGATGTCTTTCAAGCACTGACACCACTTAACCTCAATCTCATGAACATTTAGGCACCAGAGTAACTTTTATGTACATTAACTTAATGGAACTACTCGCATGCCAAAAGCTACTCGGGTGTACAGGAGTGTAACAGACGAGGGCCTTAGACTGTAGCTAAGAAATTAGGATACTGAGGAATTTATTTTTGGGAGGGTCTTAAAATTATTTTTTTTTTTTGCTTTGTGAAGCTCACTGAATTAACAAACTTGGAGCCTATCAAAATCTAAGGGACTAGTTCCCAGTTTAAAGTTGGCAACATGCAAAAACTGGCCTCTGGATCTCTGACATCTGCCAAGACTTGAGAGCTCTGTCTCTGCATCAAAGTCGGCTAGCGGGGGCCTGGAATTGGACTGCAGATAAAAGGCTCCTGTCAATACCCAAGGGTTGACCCATGGAGCACAGATACCAATCATTGCCGGAAGGCAATTCCCTGGATCACAGACTCTTGTCAAGTCTCAAACTTCTGCCAAAGGTCATGAGCCAATCCCAAGATCAGACTTATACTACTACACACAAACCAGTTCTCGTAGGAGAAGATTCTTGGACACTTGTCCAGCACCTGCCTCCATTAATTTTCGGACAGCCCTTGATCACATCCCTAGCTACCAACCCACTTGCTGCTACTCTCCTTTCTCTGGTGGCACGGTACTATCGCTTGGTTTCCTACTGAAGTTTATGGATGCCAAGATTTGGGGCAGACGTGACATGCTTGCTCCCTCCCTAGCCACATGATTCTGATAAACTAGTTCTTTATATAGACTTTTCAGAAGCACAACTGGGGGTTTAAGGTGATGCTACTTAGACTCGCACCCCAGCATGTCCTGTGGCTCGTTCACATAGCATCCCTCCTCTGCTCTTGCAGGGGGCTTCATCTCATGGCCGTCACATAGGCAACTGTTGGGTCCCCCGTCGGAGTGCCTTTCATAGACTATTGTGTAATGTTCTCTAGGAGGAAGAACATCCCACCTCTACAAGCAGGAATGAGGGGGTTTGAACCTGTATCTTTTATTAGTTGAGGCTCCAGCCAAGATCAGGCCCTGTTGTGCTGGCCAAATACAGAATAAGAGACTGTTCCCTAACCTCAATCCTTAGTTTAGAGTCTAAACAGCCCCGATAGGGAAAAGGTGGGATGGGAAACAGAAGCACAGTGTCAAAGTCATACTGCAATAAGCTCACCTGAGTCCCAACTGAGAGGCCTATCAACTAGACTACACTTCTGCAGCAGCCGTCTCTAGTGGGAGATTCACTTGAACCTGCAAACCAGTGCAGGCTGATCAAGGTGCAGCCAAGAACCCTCTCTGGCTGGCGGGGCTAGTGTGTCGCTTCCACCTGTGGAAAAAGGGGGATGGTGATCAATAGCCTGAGACTCTGGGTACGACATTCAAAAAGTACGTAAATGACCAACAACAACAAACCCATGTTCTTTTCATGTAAATGCAGCTGGCTCCTAGTTTGGATCAGAACGACAGGAAATCTGCCCCCTCTGCAAATTGCATTTCAGCAGCTGCAGTTCCCAATGCCCCTGGAGGGGCTTCTTCTGCCTCATTAATTCGTACAGACTTTTTAACTTCCCCCCACCCTCATCCAAAAGCTGCTGGGGTTTATCAAGAGATGAAAGATTGAAGGACATGCATAATTAATAGCCTGGCTTTATTTAAATAATGTAACTTTGCCATCACATCTGCATGCTCCAGGTATGCCTTTAATTCTTTAATTACAAGATAGCATGCTACAGCACTTTGCCTGATTAACTGTTGGAAATTAAGGCTGGATTGGGGTGGGGGAACGGGGAGGTGTAAACACAGTTATATGCATATAAAGTAGCTTGATAAAGGGGTGGATATAAAGTGTTTCTTTGGATAGGCAAAGATATCTCCTTTAATGGGCCAAATCCTGAGACAAAACTCCCATTAAAGTCTACAGACCTAATTCTGAAGTTCTTACTTAGGCAAAACTCCCACGGGGAGTGGCGAGGAAACAAACCTGGAGCTCTGACATCCTTCAAATTTCAGGGACAGTGGGATTTCAATCCCCAGGTTACAGCCACCCACAGCACCCCATGCTTTTATTGCCCTGGTGGATCCAAAAGCAAAAATGGCCTTTTTTCCCAGATCAAATGCAGCGGAACTCACCCAAGATGTCAACCCTAAATGATGGAAATCCTGCAAACTCCGTATGTTCTCATGAGTTGCTGGTGTCATTGAATGCAAACATGAACCCCAGCTCTGAGCTGTCCACTATCTGGGTTCTCATATGGGCATCCATCACTGTACTATCTGTCTCAAACCCAAACCCTCACATGTATCCAGTCTGACCCACATGTCGTCTCCTCGGTTCCTCTGTAGAGAAGACACTGCACTGGTCATAATATTCTCCACTCTGTCATCTGAGATTCTCAAGGTGCTTTGCAAACATTCATAAACTAAATCTCACCAGCTTCTTGTGAGGCGGGTATTATCCCCCCTCCCACTTTAATAGACAAAGGCCCAGAGAAGTTCAAAGTGACTTGTCCAAAGGCATAGAGTAAATCAATAACAGAGTTATGATTATAATTCCGGTCCCATGCTCAGGACACTTGAGGTTATATATTGCCTCTCTGATTGGTAGTGGTATTGAACTAACCCACTGCAACTTTTCAGAGCATTAAACCAGGTTGCCAAAATGTCAGTGGGGTTTGTGGATCCTCAACACCTTGGGGAAAAAAAATCAAGCTCTTTCTTTATATATATATATATAGAGAGAGAGAGAGAGAGAGAGAAAAGCTGGTCAGTTCTCGTCACTCAGTGCATTAGTGCTTGCATTGTACTGGTTGTCTAACAGATTGTAACTTCTTTTGGGCTGGGATAACGTCTTCCTCCATTTGATACAACACTGAGCATGCTGTCAGCTCTCAGCGAGCCCCAGTTCCCTGCGCTAACCACTAGACAACCCTCCCAGCCTAGGAGAAGAATTTTATTTCAGTGGAAAGTTTTGCAGAGCGCGCTGTAGTCAAGCTGAGCTTTGCAAGCAGAATCCAGGCTTTAGGATCAATAGAAGCTGATTTCCCTCATAACGAGCTATATTCTCATCTTCTAGAAAGAAAGGAAGAAAAAAAATCAATGGTCAGTTCAGGCAACTGTATTTGCTGGCAATTATTCAAGGAACATTTTCGATGCCCTCTGCAAAAGATAGCATTTCCATTTGGCCCTGTTCCCAGCTGGGCTCTGAACAGAAAGAGGCAAGTGACAAATTGGCACAGGTGTATCAAAGGGGAGAAAAGAAGAAGAGGGACAAACTGGACCCAGAGTCTCTACAGATAAAACATCTTAAAGGACCAAGCAGTGGAGTTTCAAGTTGCTGCATGGGAGAATGATAAAGGACAAGACAAGTGCATCCTATTGGTGTGCTTTCCAAGTTAAAGGGCACTGCTGTTAGCTCTCTGAAGAAACACATGAAGGCTACTCTCTGTGCAGTAGATTAGTTTTTGCCTGCTCCCCATCCCCTTTGCTTTAAGTTTTTTTTTAACTTTCTTTGTTTTATTTTAATTATATTTTTAATTTAAAAAAAAGCAAGACTGGAAGCCAAAAATCTTAGAGCTGGAACAGAAAAACTGGCAGAGGGAGAATAATCGTGGTGAAATTTTCAAACACAGAGCCTCACTCAATAGCAATGACTCATTCAACCACTCTCAGACTCTGCACAGCAAAACCTTGAAACAATGGATCAAATTTAACCCTTGTGTCACTCCATGGACTTCAGTAGAGGAAAGATTTGGTGCGTCCTGTGCATAGAAAATTGGATTACAGATTACTTCTTCCCCTGCCTTTCTTGGGTCATAACCCCGGAGAAGAGCTAAGTATTATTCATTATTATTCAGTGAAGCTGCTCTTGATTTGGAAGGGATATAAATCCGCCTACATCAGGGCAGAAGCTAATCTCTAACTCAAGGGGGCAAGGAATTTTTTTCCCCCTTGGTGCAGATTAATCCATAATTGCCTACTGCAGGGTTACTTAACACTTTTCTTGGAAGCACCTGATATTAGCCCCTGGGTGGAGAGAAGATACTAGACTGTTCCAATGAAATCAGTGCAAATATGCCCCCTGCAAAGCCCAGGGCATCTCAGAACCATGTCCATTGCCCACAGTGGGGTTACACCCTGCGATTTCAAGTGGGGAAATAAGCAGCAGAAGCAGGTGAACTTCTACACAACAAAGAACTTATCTTCTTACCCTAGGCAAAGAAACAAAGGGAGAAAATGCTTGTGAATTTTTTAATATGGTGTAACAGCAGAATCGCTTCTAAGTAAAATGTTTTTTTTCTGAAGTTTTCTGTGACGTGTAAAGAGGTTTCTAACATGAGAAAACTGTCATGATGGAAAAAAAAGTCTGATTTGGTCAGTCTCTGTCGCTATTCTCCCTTGACCTGTGAAAGCTATCTGGCTGGATCACAGGAACTCCCTGTGGCATGGATGCTGCTATGGGGTTGCAATGAAAGGCTGTGGTCTAGGTCCTCAGCTGGCGTAAATTGGAATAACTCTATTAACGTCAGTGGAGCTATTCTGCTTTGTGCCAGCTGAGGATCTGGCTCTTGTGTGTTTGCATAGGAGTGATCTCTTCCGTATCTGTAGGGAGATGGATGCCACCAATTAACTGACATCCTCAAAAGGGAATAAATGGATTCAAAGAGGGAGGGGTTTAATCAGCGCTGAGTACCGTCTGCTGCTGTCAACGGCTGTCTGATAAAGGCTACAGTGCCTAGCTGGGGAATGCACAGAATCCTGGAATATTAAATCTAATGGTGAGATGATAATGATTAATTATCCCACTTGTCTACAAGGGGAATAATTTCCTCTCAACTGAATAGCTAAAATATCTCTTGCACGAATACCAATTTGCTGCCATACAGCAGCTTAAATCCAAGCACTGCACACCTGTTGGCTAATTAGGGCACAAAATCCCTAGGGGGGTTAGCTAAGGGATATCTCTGGGATCACTTCCACCACCACTGAAATGCAACCAACTCTGGAGTGGAACATGGCAGCTGTTAAACAGCAGCTTTATGAGACTCTGGGATAGGGAGTTAAGAAGAAGAATGCTGTATGCAACTGGAACTGCAAGAAGTTGGAGAGGCAGGATGTCATCACTTGAGTTGGAGCTTGCTCAGGACATTGGTCTAGTCCAATGTCAACTTGGAGAGGGGGTCACAACCTCCCAGGGATGTTGTCAAGCAGCCCAGGGGGGTCAGGACCAACATCCTATTCTTTATGGCCAGATGTGGGGGGAGTGTCCTGAAACTTTATCCTGTCATAACATGGGGGGTCACAGTATGGAAATTGTTGAGAATCATTTGAGTCAAGTGGATTGAGCCTGTGGGTAAGCGCCAAACACGCTTGAGTTCAAATCCTGGCTCTGCAATTATCTCCTTATGTTGTTTTGGGCAAGTCACTTCAGCTCTCTGTGCCTCAATTTGCCCATCTTTAAAATTGGCCTAATAATTAGGGCTGGTTGAGAAATTTCCAGCAAAACTGTTTATATCAACAGAAAATTGTTGGGTTTTTTTTGAGAAAAGTGTCTGCTTTATGTGGACATTTTTGACATTTCATTGAAAAAAACCAATGTCCTCAAACCAAAATATATATTCAAAATGGGACCACAATGCCTCATGGGAGTTGTAGTATGGGTCCTTTATGCTCTCACTCTCCTCTGTGAGACAGGCTCTCTAGCCGGACTACATTTCCCATGATGCAACATGGCCAGAGATTCCTATGACATAGCCCTTTCCCTCACCAAGTGAGGAGAAAATGGTATTTCATAGTAAATGTAGTCTGTCCAGAGAATCTGACTCATAGAAGAGAATGGGGGCAGAAGGTACCCAAACTACAACTCCCATGAGGCACCAAGGCACTATTTTGAATAGAAATATTTCAGGTTTTGGTATCTCACCAAAGAGTTGAAATTTTCAGTGGAAGCACCCCCTGACTAGCTCTGTGAATAATACTAACCAACCTACGGCACTTGGCAGTGATATGGGTACAGAGAATTTAAGTGACTTGCCCAGGCTGACACAAGTAGGTGGGGAATTGAACCTGAGATTTTCCAAGTGCCCATCTGGTACCTTAACCAAAAGTTGATTCTTTCGAGGGTACTGTTGGGAAGTAGAGAGCTCTGATAGGTAGCCACTTCTCGGGTGAAACATGGCAGTTGTTAAACAGCATTCAGCAACACTGCACATGGCTAGTAGGCAAAATGGCTCCTATATATTTTCAAAATCACATTGGGATGCTTGTAGAGGAAAAGAACTGCATACCCATAACGTCATGGCCATTCTACACATTCCCAAATAAACCCCCATCACCTTCCCTGCTTTGATGAACCACAGCACAGCAATGTCGAGCTACAACTTTGCATAACTTTCAGGTAACTAACAGTTCCTGGCTAGTATGTCATATACGGGAAGGTTGTTGTGGGAGGGGCTCTATCTGAAATTCACAAATGAAAATACCACTTTTTTTTTGTCTTCCCATGTATGGAAAATGAATTACACATTCCCTTGCTCCCCCAGGGCTGAATTATAAATTCTGCTTTTAATGCTTCGAGGGTTTCTGACAGGAAAAGAAACCTGCCTTCTCCTCTTCCTTCATTCTCTGGTTCGTTCCCTCACTCCTCCCTGCCCCCAGATGTAAGAGCTCAGTTAAGTAACACGAAAATAAGTCACACCTGTGTTTTTCATTTAGCTGCAGATTTACTGTGGATGCCTCTCATCCATCATCCCCCGGTGATGGATTTTACATCACTTGTCTGTTAGCGGCTGTGTGGAATTTGTATAACCTTGCAGTCGTCTCAGGGAGATAACACAAGGCATGTGTACTTCAAGACTCGGATGCTACTCAAGGAGGAGCAGCATGATTTAGTGCGGCAGGACTCAGGCGACCTGAGTTTTGTTCCTGGATCTGCCATCAGCTCCCCGCGTGACCTTGGGCTAATCATTTACTCTCTCTGTGCCTCACTTCCCCAATATGTAAAATGAGGCTAACACTTAGTTTATCCATCCAAGGTAGGTCTCTAGCCCCACTCCACCCCGCACTAGAATATCTGAGCCCCTCAACAGTCTTTCGTAGGGCTACAGAAGTGCAGTTATCCCCAGATGAGGAACTGGGGCCCAGAGAGGTCCAAGGTCATACACAGAGAGGTTGTGGCACAGCAGGGACTTGAGCCCAGGTCTCAGGCTAGTGCTCTAACCACTGGACCATCCTTCCTGAGCTATCTTGTCTCTTTAGGGGGTTAGCTCTTTGGGGCAGGGTCTGTCTTTACTAGGTGTGTGTAGATGGCCCAGCACAGTCAGGCCCTGATCTCCATTGCAACTTTCAATGTTACTGTCATCACTGGGACTCTGTTTTGATCAGGGTAAAAGCTGTGTGCTGTCCCCCTGCATTGCCTTTTGGCCAGGTGCGGTGCTGTGGATGCATGCTGCCGACACTCCCCCACTTGAGTGGTCAGTAAGTTCACTACAAAGGATCTGGGCAAGGGGAAGCCAAAACCAACCCAACAAACCTGTCTCCTCTTCACTAAGGTCTCAGGGAAGGAGTAATTGTAACAAGAGGTCAGACTAGATGATCATAATGGTCCCTTCTGACCTTAAAGTCTATGAATCTATGAAAGACCCTCACCTCAGGACCTGGGTCAGAGCTTCCAAACATTAGGCCCAGAGACTTCATTTGCAGACCTTACCAGGCTAGTTCCATGGAGCCTGAGCGAGAGAAAGAGACCATTGCCCATTGCAGCCTGTGTGGCTTCTAGTCCCTGCTCTTCTGTTCAGCTTTCTGTTTAAATAGCCTTGCCTCGTGTGGGCACCTCCTTTATTACACCCAGACCCTCTTGGTTGCAGGCCCCAGGGGTAATACACGCCTTCCCAGCCAGCTCGGATAACTGTGTATTTACCAGCCTACAGCATAAAAGTCCTAGCAGCCTAGTAGGCAAGGAAGGTCTTTCATTTATGGGAACTCCGTGCTAATCCATGGAATTCTCTCTGCAGGTGAAGAATAATTTTGCCACTCCATGTGTCTAGCAAATCTTAGAATATCAGGGTTGGAAGGGACCTCAGGAGGTCATCTAGTAACTCCATTGAGCACTACCCTGGCTGGCTCTAGCACTGTCTTCTCGGCACACAGCTGAGCCACCAAACCTGCACTAAACACTCATCCATAGTGGCAGAGGGGCATAGTCCTGATCTCTGGGGTGAGTCATCTCGAGTCAACCTGTGCAACACCATTACTTGCACAGAGCTTCAGAGAAGGTTCAAATCCCGCATTCTGTGGGAACTAGGTGCCTGAAAATCCTAGCTTAGAGCTATAACCTGATTGGAAATTCAGCACCTCTTGGGCAGAGAGAAATTTTCTTCAGCAAGAACCAGTTTCCCAGCCCCTTGAGGCCTCTTCCCAAATGAGCTCCACAGACAAACGCAAGCTATGGGCCAGAGCCATTATCTCTGTGTGTGTGTGTGACAGGCACTAAAGACACACACCTCAGATATTAACTGGTGCTCCATTTGCAAAGTCACTTTAATGACAGCATCTGGGCCTCAGAACAATAACACAACTGGTTCAGCGGATGTCTGCAGGTCCCAAGCCACCACAGTTCCTCCTGACTGAAGAAGTGAGTACACTGAGCTCCAGCGCTGGGGCCGCACCACTGGTAAATCGAAGGCCAGGACAAACAGGATTCTATCTATGGTGCTGACGTTGCCCCCATAACTGTGGTGTCTGACCACCTCACAATCTTTAATCCATTTCTCCTCACAGCACCCCCACGAGGTAGGGCAGTTCTATTATCCCCGTTTTACGCATGGGGAACTACGGCACAGAGCAAGTTAGCGACTTGCCAAAGATCACACAGGAAGTCTGTGGCAGAGCAAGGAACTGAAGCCAGGTCTCTCAAGCCCCAAACCCTAGGAGATAAAGGATGCCCCCAACTACTGGGCCATCCTTTATGTCCTAGTTTGCTGAGCGAGGCTTCCCACCAGTTCAGGGTTTTCTGGGAAAGCTTCAACGTCAGTGGGGAGATCGTACTCCTGGTGTGGCGCATTTCACAGGTCCCGGATCATTCCCACGGCCTTTGGAAGGTGGACATGGCACTGTCAATGGAATGATCAAATCTCGACCTGACAACGTGTGGATGCAATGTCGTCACGACCTGGTGATGTTCTACATCTCTCTCACGGCGTGGTTACTCAGTGCGATACCATCGGGGAACACTCGCCAAGATAGCAACCATCCTTTCTGGGAGGTCAGCGATCAGGCTCAGTAGAGGGGTATCTGGATGGAGTTCTGTGCTGTACAGGAGGGCAGATTCGATGATTTAATAGTCCCTTCTGGCTTTAAAATCTATGAATCTTTGTGAGGAGAAAAGAGAGAAGTTCGGAGAAATGAGACACACACTGAGCTCAGTGTCAAGTAAATCCTACTCAACCGGAGTACAGGTTACAGACCTATTTTCCTAGTCTAGACAAGGCCAATTATAAATACGTGAGTTGATTTTCAAAGGGGCTGGGCCCTTGCAATTCCCCATCTGTGGGAGTTAAAAATCAGGCCACTTAACTCTCCAGCGAAGCAATGTTACTATGACTTATTCTCACGCCGCTTTGTCAGCAGCGGCGGCGTCACTGTCCCAGTAGGTAAAGCCATGCGAAGAGCTGGTTTGTGGCAGCCATCACACAGCTAATGTGGAATCGCAAGCTATCTTGTTAGGGTGCCAGCAGCCCTGGGATTATTTCATTCCTTTCGGCTATTCTTTTAGTGCTTCTTAGGGTGGTGGGGTTTGTTTCTTTTAATCACCAGTGCCCTGGTAGAGAAGCTGATTGTTTCCAAGCCCTAGGAAACAAGACAAGGAGGTTGCCTGAGTATTTTGTATTATTACGATGACATCCCGCTGTGATAATGCAATGGGTAAAGCTGAGTTAAGCGAATCCGCAATTCACCCATATGGTGGGGTTCTCTTGTCTGGAGCTACAAATTCAGACAGAACAATATTACTTGACAAAGACAGTGGCGATGGGTAGAGCCTGCATCTGTATGATAAAGCTAATGTGGCGGATGCTGTTAATTATTTATTTTGCAGTGGCAGTGCTTAGGCGGAGATAAAGGGTCTCAGGGATTTGGCCTTCAGCATGACAAGGTGGGAGTAACAACCAAGGCCTGAAGATTAGCACTTGCGCCAACTGCCGTGTCCATTGCCACGGTGAAACAAAGCAAAAAAAGATCATGAATATGCACACGTCTATACACGCACGGATTCGCTAGCTTCTTTTATGGATGTAGGAGTGCATGATATTCACTGGTAAAGCTGGAAAATGACACTTGCAGGAAGACGTTCCACATTCCAGAATAAATGCACAATGGGGTCCAAGACCAGACATGGAAACGATCTCTTTATGTCTTGTAATTAATGAGCTAGAGCTGGGGTGCATGCCGCAAAGATAATTGCACGAAGTCGCGTTTTTTGAAATTCAAATTCAAATTTTGAAATTCACCTGGCACACTGAGATCCAGATCTCAACGGCAGCCTCTAGGTACTAACATAATATGATCCACAATAATAATGAAATCACAAGTTTTAAATTGGGGTTGACACTCATTAAGCCCCTACAACTGGCCACTGTTCTTTCTCCTCTCCTAGCAGTAAAGAAAATAACTGATGACATCTGGGGTTTGATTTAAAAAAACAAAACAAAAAACAATTTTAATTAAAAAATAAATGAATGGCTACAGTTTTCCTTTTAAAAAATAATAAAAGTCTGGAAAGAGGGATGTACAAACCATGATCATTATAATGAAATTTAAAAATTGATGAGGAAAATTGGAAAGGGATAAAATAACATTCACCAAGTAATTAGGCAGCATTAAGGCTGCAGTTTATCTCATGTATGTTATCATTAGATGGCTGTAAGCCATAGATCCTTTTCCTCTCTCTATTATATATCTATATATATAGATATAAAATAGAGGGTCAGTGATGCATATGCCCGGGGCTAGTTCTTTGCACAAGGGTGAATTTCACCCTTAAGGTCTAATTGGGCTTCCATTGACTTAAAAATTGCATCAGGGATTCGCCATGCAGAGAGCAGTACTGGGTAGCATTGAAAAATTCTTTAAGGAACGTAATGGTCTCTTAAGTCAGAGAACGGAAAGGAGATTGTGGTTTTAATGTCAGGTGTAGAGAAATAGGGCCAGATTTTCTGCTGGTGTAAATCCACGTAGCTCCACTGACTTATACCAGCTGGCTCATGGACACATAAATGCAACTGATTGGCAGTCAGCCTCCCATAGATGAGGTAGAGCTTGAACTTCCAACCCAAGTTAGGTGTTGGAGATTTCTGGATCCAAAACCACCTGCTCCTGGCTGGATACAAAGTAAGAAGGGGTCTGTTATGCAGGTCCATGGTGGATGCAGATGAAATTTCTCCAACCGTGCAAGGTAACAAAAATCTCACCCCATTGGCTGAGCTTCTGTGAGCCAAGTGAAATCTTGCAGCATTTCAGCAACAATTAATTTGAGCCCAAAACTAAGTCCTGCCCTGAAACTATAAATGAAGTAGGGATCTGAGCAGGTTCTCCTCAGCCCTTTCCCATGCCTCCATCCTCTGCTTCTCATAGCCTGGCTGATTTACCCCTGCAGCTAATTATCACAGCACTTCATTACCCACCTCCATTGGTTCCCCTGCCCTACAGTAAATGAATTTCCAGGGACTCTCTGTCCAGTTTTACTGTGTGAAATCAATGCCAATGACTTCTAGAATTCACCTGGACAGGTGTACTGTACTGTGGACAGTACTTGCTCAGAATATACAGAAGCATCTTGGAGTTGCAAGGTGAACGTGTAACCCACACCTACAATGTGTGTTACCCGTCCATCTCTGTGCCTGATCCACAGAGTCTTAAGCAGTGGCAGCTCAGGCAGTCTCCCAGATGAGGCCCTACCTATGTGACAGGCAGGGCAGGGGGGAATCAGGCCCACTGCTGGGGAAGCGCATGCTTGTTTTGACACTTGCACATTTCCGCAGTAGGCTAGAGTCCTCTATATTGGTGTCAGCCAGGCAGCTTTGAGGAACTATTTAAGTACAGCAGCAGCGTCCCTGCTGAGAAAATGACCTACCTGCCAAGATGGGGTCGGAGTTGTCTCACAGCTATCCCCATCACATTTAGGTTTACTGAAAATATCTGTGTCATCTTGCAGAGGGAAAGGTTCAGAGACAAGTGATGGTCACGAGAGACACTCCATACCTGGCTCACTTTCCCCTCGAACCAGACTACTGGCTGTCTTTTCCTTGAGGAATGGCACCAGCACAATAAAAATCCCACAGAATGGCAGCAGCATGATGAATGGGATGCAGTAGGGAAAGCAGACGCTACACTGCCAGAGCCAGAGGGGTCTGGCAATTGCAAATAACAGATACATAAAAATAAACATAAACTCCTTGCATGGAATGGTCCTGAAAGATAATCTAAATAGGGAACAGGGCAACGGCTTTACCTAATTGAAACTATTAGTATAAAATTTCTTTGCAACATGCTGAACGCTGTTGGAAAATGCAGAGGGAGAAGGAGCCATGGGTGGATTGTACGTACGGGATACCCCTAGTGTTAACCATCCATTTACAAAGCACTGATATAAATTGCTGTTAATTACCTCTGTAAATGCTTATTGTGCCTTCTAAATTAGAAGCTGCTGGAAGGGGTTAGATGTGCCACCATGCTGATTGGTTTTGGTTATTGGTGTTTTTGAAGGAAATTGTTGATTAGGGTGTCTGAAGCTGGCTGAAATGGGGAACACTCAAAGGCCACTGGCATTGTGACAGTCAGTTCTTCTCTTTCACCCTCGGCTTCCCAGGCTGTATTTCAATATGTTGGCTGGTGAAGTAGCAACCTAGAGCTGATGGAGTTGTTTGGCTGGTTATGTTAAAAAGCACAAAGATAAAGCACTCAGGAGACCTGGGTTCTATCCCCAGCTCTGCCACTGACCTGCTGTTTATCACTCCCCCTCTTGGTGCCTCTGTTTCTCCCCCTTTCTCTGTATAATGTATTTAGATTCTAAGCTCTATGGCAGGGACTGTCTCTCACTATGTATGTACAGCGCCTTGCACGATGAGGGCCCCAACCTGAGTTGAGACCTTTAAGTGCTACTGTCATGCAGATAATAGGAATGTCATATCCAATGCAGATGACTTCAGCAACTACCCTAAGGACGAAGCGCCCTAATGAACTGAGAGTAAATCCTCTTACAAAACACTGCGTTCCAAACCTGCCAAGAAAGAGAGAAGTGGGGATGAAAACTCACTAGCAATATGTTGCACTACAGTGTGATTAGCTGAAGCCCCACGTCTGAAAGGCACTGGGTGAGTAATACATTTTCCCCATCTAATCCCATAAGCGAACAGATGCCAACGGTCTGAGCCAGCTCCAACTTACTTTAATGGATCAGGTCTCAATACCCTGCACAGTGATGCAGGACTTTTCTGTTGAGACACCCTCGGGACAGCTGTTAAAATAGTGCATTAAAAAATTCAGGTTAATTGCTGCTGAATCATGCTGGCCGGTGGGTCCTATTAAACCCAAGCAGGACGTCAGGGAGTGAAATGTCTCTTGAGTTCAGAAGAGGAACCCTAGGGACAGGTGAGTTCAGAGAAGACGCTTAGGCTGGTGTTTATGTTTGTGGGTTACTAATAAAACCAAATCCCAGCAAGAGGGTGAGTCTGGCCCTATGTCCGAGACTGTGCACTGATATTGATCAGTCTATTCACAGCTCCATTGCACATGTTCATGGGGCTGTGAAACCTCATCTCCACAGAGCTATAGACATTAGAGATGGAAGCGATTGATTGGTTCTTGTCTGTTCTCCTCTGTCAGAGCAGGATAATCTGTTCTTCAAGGCTTTGGCCAATTTTAAGCAACTCAAGCAATGCGGCTTCTGCTACTTTCCATGGGGAAGAGTATTCCATAGGCAGATTTCAGTGTGAGGAAAGCCTCCTCTACAAATGAGTGAAAAGCCGCTCTTATCACCCCACAGAGACCTACATGAAGGCCTCAGTCTCCTATAATGGCATAGTATGGTATCCTATGGGACCTCATTTGGCCAGCTGAGGTGTGAGCTGGGTGTCTAACTCCCCTTAGGCTCCAGCCAAGATGTCCCAGTTGCTACTTGATAGTTTGAAAGGTGTTTTTAAAATCTTAGAATATTCAAAAATACCAGGCCAGGTGCATGCAGGGGATGGTAGTTTAAAGAACTTCGGTTTAAAAAGCAAATATTCTGAACATGACAAGTACTTCCAGCTCGGCGCCTAACTCCAGTATGCTAATGATTCCTAGCTCCAAGGATTCACCATTGCCTGTCCAAATCCCATATTTATACCGTAGGGGTGGGAACTCCCAGTGCAAGAGAGGGAGTAGGGGAAGTTAGGGGTGGCAAAACATGGAGGCTGAAAAATGTTAGCTCTGATCCAACATGCTTTAACCCTGAAAAGCCCAGCTCAGAGCCTGCTACCATAGCCAGCACACCACCAATCAGGTCATAATCCTCACCGGCAGATAGGGGAAGTGAACAAGAATGTTACGCTGAGGATCGAAGCTGCAGTAGTGTGCAACAATGGCCCATTCTGAAAGTCTTTACATCAATCCTGCATCAGGACTCGGCTTTTCTCCTCCACTGGTGCCCTCCCAAATCAAACAGAACTATGGTTAGATCCCTGAAATGCAAAGCAAAAAAGACAGACCGCTCTCAGCATGTGATGGATGGTCTCTACCAAACTTCAGCCCAGTCAGACCCTTGGCATAAACCATCTGCTGAAATCTTCATAGCCAAAGGAAGCTGGGAGTTACTGCCTTTGGGTACGTCTACACTACGAGATTAATTCGAATTTAGATAATTCGAATTTGGGAAACAGATTGTATAAATTCGATTGTGCGCGGCCACACTAAGCACATTAATTCGGTTTTTAACCACATTAATTCGGTGGTGTGCGGCCACACTACCCCATTAACTTTAACCACATTAATTCGGTGGTGTGCGGCCACACTACCCCTAATTCGAATTAACAAAATCGATTTTGGTGCTACTCCGCTCGTCGGGGTGGAGTACAGAAATCGATTTTAAGTGCCCTTTAATTCGAAGTAACTGGCTCCGTTGTGTGGACGGGTTAAGGATTAATTCGGATTAACGCAGCTAAATCCGAATTAAAGTCGTAGTGTAGACCAGGCCTTTGACTGCTGGCCTTATTCCAGGGGAGCAAACTAGCAGAGGAGGAGTAACTGAAGTGAGAGACAGGGAAAGTGCCCTCTGATTTGGAAGAAACAAATAGAAAGTTAAAGGAAAACCACAGGGTGAGTCAAACTGGTATCCAGGGAAGTCAGCGTGGGTGGAGCAGAAGAAGGCAGCAGGATATCAAAGGCAGCATAATGCCCTTTTAAAAACAAATTTCATCAATAGAAGCCAAGACGCAAGCTAATTGCAGTCCATCAGTGGCCAGAGAAAAGCAAGGAGGCATTAAAGAGAGAATGCCAGGCCCATTCAAGCAACTTGGGGCAGCCAGGGTCAAAATGCTAGACCAAGAAAGTAGCCTTTGAAGGGACAGAAAAGAGGAATAGCAATGCCTTCTGGAAAGCAGCCCAATTCTGCAAGGTGCAGCGCCCTCAACGCCCAGTGGGAGGCACTCTGCCCCGCACAGGATTGGAGTTCTATGTCTGGGGCTGAATTTGTTGGAAGGAAGCTGGACCTGGAGCCCAAATTCGCAGCTTATTGCCCCAGTCACCAGAACCTGGAGTCCTGTTCCCAGACCCCTGCTCTAACCACTATACCCCAAGCTCCTCCCAGAGTTGGGAATAGAACCAAAGGGTCCTGACTTCCAGACCCCAGGTCTAACTATAAGGCCACACTCAAAACTAGAAGAATAGAATCCAGATTCTTGTGCCTCTGTTCTAACCTCTACACCCAATTCACCTCCTAGCGTTGGGACTGGAGCCAATATATCTTATTCCCAGCCCCCTCCCCCCCCAACCACTAACCCACCCCTACTCCCCGCGTTGTACCCCCCTTTGAAAGCATGTTCTGGCAGGAGCGAGGTATCACAGTGACAGCTCCCAGCAGGGCAATGATCACTTCTTCTTGGCAGGGACTGATCTGTCCCAGGTGCCCCCTTTCATTGTGCACGGCTTCCTGTTACAGAGCAGCAGTGCCAGTAACAAAATGAATTGTTCCTCCTGGAGCCAGCCCATGGAGTGCAGCATTGTGCCAGCAGCCTGGTGCTGCATACCAGGAACCCCGGCTCTCGAAGAGGGGACGGGAGAGTAAAGTGAGAATGAATTATTCTACACCAGGCACTTTCTTCCCTAGTCACTGCCTAGGGCTTTAGTTTTTTCTTGCCTGCCAAGCATCCCTGTGATCCATCCTCTTTCAAGCAGGAAGCCAAAGGCTGGAGCTATCGCACTGGGAAACAAGGGATGGGAGGGAGCCAGGAGGGAGGGTGGATGATGGAAGTTGGCGCATTGACGGACAAAGAAACAGCTAACGAGGGCAGGGGGCAGAGAGAGATTCTGAGAAGAAAAGCAAAGAAGGGGCCAGATTCTCAGCTGCTGTCAATGATGCTTGGCCAATTTCCACCAGCTGCCCCTCCTTCTTTGGGAACTGGTATCTAGGCTGACATTTCCCGCTGAGGTCTCTACAGCTGGGCAAAGGGCAGAGTTAAGCTCAGGGTGTGATTTCCCTGCAGTGCCCCCGGTCTACTGCCCGCTGCTCAGTGTGACAGAGCCAAGGAGGCGATTTCCCTGCAGAGCTCCCTGCCTCGTGTAACAGGACAAAGTCTGAGCTTAGGGGAAATTCCAGTTTCCAGGTGGTGGGACAGCTTCTTGAAAATACCTGCACTCTAAAAAACTGAATGGGAGGGAAAAAAGGTCTCCCTTCCCCCTCCTGTCATTTTGATTCCATCCTGTCTTGGGTCTCTCCTGTTTGCTGCCGCCGCCCCTCCCATGGGGGACTCACGCCTCAGGGGCGTGGGGATTAGATGTAAAAGGTTCACTTAAAAAAAAAGCGGGACTTCTGTTTTGATCTCACAGGTGATCAACTCTAGAGAAATTGCTTTTCTCTTCTAGCATGAGTGTCCGTGACCTGGAATGAGGCTGATTTCTGAGCAGCGGCACAGCAAGCTCTGAGCGGGAGGGGAATGGAAGCCAGTGGACAGGACGGGATTGCTGGATTTGGCTAAGCAATTGACTCATTTTATTTTACTCCTCAGCTACCCCACTCCTCTCTCGCCATCCCTCCCCCACCCAACCGCAAACAACTTTTAACCCCTTCTTCTCCGAGGAAAAATGTGTCTCTATTGACTGAATTTCTGCTGTAGGTTTTATTGTGCCATGATCCATTACACTCCTTAAGAAGCAGCTTTGTGTGTAAGGCCATGGGCTGGGGAACTCAGGAGCCCTGGGTTCAATTCCTGGCTCCGACGGACTCCTTGTGTGGCCTTGACCAAATCATTTAATTTCTCTATGCCTCAGTTTCCCCCATCTGTCAACTGGGTATTTGGTTGCCTTGTCTATTGAGCTTGCAAGCAATTTGGGGCAGGGAGTGTGTCTTATTACGTACAGCACCTCGCACAGTGGGGCCCGCATCCCCCATAGGATCTATAGGCACTACTGGTATAGAAATAATAATAATTGTACTGACACAGCAACCATTCAGAATCCTTCTCTAACCTCCCCTGAGGCCTCCAACTCTTTGCTGCAGTTCCAGTTCAGGCCACCCACATGGCTCTAGTTAGCGTCACTGTAAGGACCTGCCTTGGCTCTCAGAGTGCTGTTGGCATGTGGGGTTTTCTTGGATTGAGAGAGAATGGGTCAATCAGGTGGATAGAACCTGTTCCTCCAGTAGGGCGGCCAGACAGCAAGTGTAAAAAATCAGGACGGGGGTGGGGGGTAATAGGAGCCTATATAAGAAAAAGAACCAAAAATCGGGACTGTCCCTATAAAATCGGGACATCTGGTCACCCTATCCTCCAGGGACTCTGTATTTACCTCCACTATCCTGGGCTGCAGCCAGCCCCTCACCCGCAAGAACATAATTCCCACTGGGAAAAAGTTCTCCCCCACATATTCTTTCCTGTGGGGCTCCCTGGACTGCAGGCTATAGAGAGAACACCTGAGGCTGCAATTTGTTGGGCCTACATGAGGAAGTGCGAGCAAAGGCTGTAACCGCTGGACCAGCTACCATCCGAATACCCCACATCCAGGTATGCCTAGCTCCCCGCCCCTCACCTCAGACCCCTAGGTGCAGATGGGCCTGAGTAGACCGGACATCCCCCACATACTTCCCCTCCCTGCCTGCTTCCCTCAGGCATCTGTTCCCTGAGCAGAATGCGGGTCACAAACACACAGGCGAGATGGGTTGTCATGACCTCCGGGACAGGGGCTGCTGACTGGCACCCAAGTGCCGCTCGCGACAAGGAGTGAGGTGTGCCAGGACTTTCCTTTGGCTTATTCTTGGCTCAACACGGCATCTGCCCTTCTCCAAAAGCTGCCAGGAAGTGACAGCGCTAAGAAATCCCACCAAGAAAGAGGCAGCAGGCCTGGTACCAGGCTCAGTGTGGTGTGCAGGTGACAGAGAGACAGTGAGCAGACGCATGAAGGAACCCACCGGTCTTTGCTTTCCGTTTGGAGCGAGAGGTAAAGGTAAGAAGGCAAATCTCTCAGCCTGGTTGGCCCCTTATTGCCAACTCCCAGAACCAACCCCAGAAGAGAACCCTCCGTAGACAAGTCGTCTCTCCATGAACTGGGCAGGGAAGGAAGGAATTTACAGCGATGGGCTTAATGCAAACCTGCCACTGGGATTCACAGCTCCACAAACTTGCTTTCCCACAGGGAAAGGGCAATCTCTTTGCTGCACCTTTCGACAGCTGCATAAATAGAATAGTAAGAAGCCGCTAATGATTCTGGATGCCTGACAGGAGATGTCCTAAAGGGTTTGACTTGCACCGGGGAGAGATTACGGGGCGAGATTTGTTTGTCTACACAGCAAAGTTGGACAGGCTTAATTTAAGGTGCGACATTAAACGAATTTAGTTAAACTGGTGCCTAAGGCTGCGTGGACACTTACTTAAAAAACATGTTTATTTAAGTTTAAATTTGCACTGCTGCCTAACCTCCTCCCCCCCCAAGCATGACAATGGCTATGCAGCAAGTGTGCTGAGCCACTGCCCATCCTGCTGACCAGCATTGGCTTGTTCTGGATGTCTGCATTCGAGCTGGGAGGTGTAATCTGCAGCTCCGGAAGACACACCCACACTAGCTTTGATCAGAGCTAGCGAGCTAAAAATAACAGTGGTGCCACGGTCAGGCCCGGCTCCAGCATTTCTGCCGCCCCAAGCAAAAAAGCCACGGTTGCGACCGGCGGCGGCAATTAAAAAAAAAAAAAAAAAAAAAAAAGCCGCGATCGGCGGCAGCAATTCAGCGGCAGGTCCTTCGCTCCTAGAGGGAGTGAGGGACCTGCCGCCCCCGAATTGCCGCAGGTGCCGCCCCCTCCCTTGGCCGCCCCAAGCACCTGCTTGTTAAGCTGGTGCCTGGAGCCGGCCCTGGCCACGGTGGCACGAGGCCTAGAGTACAATCCTGTCAAGACCCTATGCACATACTAGGGTAGCTAGCCCCTCCCACCCCTCCACTTCTGTTTTTAGGGTGCTGTCTGCTCAAGGTGGGAATTGGACCGGCCAGCTCAAATGTAGAGAGATGCACCCTTGTTTCCTTGTGCTCCCCCATCTGTCTGTACCCACTGGTTGTCTCATGTCTTTTGTCTTATACGTAGGTGTAAGCTTTTTGTGTCTGTTGCCCAGTGGAGCTCTGGTCCATGACTGGGGCTCCTAGACACTATTACAAATAATAATAATAGAAAAGGCCTAAGTGACTTGCCTAAAGTCACGCAAGAAGCCTTTGTCAAAGCCAGGAACTGCATCCAGGTCTTCAGGACATGAGTCGCCTTTATGCAGCCCTGGCAGTGTAAAGGGCCTTAGAGTGGGTGTGAATGGAGCCCGAGTCCCAGCCTCCGTGTCCTGGCTCCCAGCCATGTGTCATGCCTGGCTGCCTTTCCCTGCGGGGTGATCCAAACTGCAGAGATGCAGGTTGTAGAAAGAGGGACATAAGCTCACTTGGAGATGATCCTGCTGAAAGGAGTGTGCAGTTTCCCAGGAGTGCAGGCGACTTTCCGTGTCTGATTTTCCCTCTGGGAGTCAAATGATTCCCTTATTATAGATACTGCAGACTCGCCAGGAGCAAATGACTCCGACCGGTTAGCGGGTGGAACTGAATTACTGTGGCTGAACCGAAGGCAAAACCGAAGGTTTATAGGTTTTCTTTGTAACTGCTTTGTTTCATCTTCCTAGCCCAGGCTGGGAGGAGGGCGTCCTGGGCCTGCGATCAAAATGGGAATGTTAAAAGGCTCTGTGCTTGTAAAAGCCCAGGTCAGAGGCAGGCTCTGTACAGGCAAGGGATGTGTAAGGTCCCCTCCAAAATTACCCTGCTGATTATTTAGACCTGAAAAGTGTTAGCCATGGAAAGTAGCCAGCGAGGTATGGTCCCTTCCCCAAGGAATGGGCAGGCTCGCTGCTGTGGAATCCTTACCTGCAGCCCTCCCGCTATTCCAGCCCGACAACCCCCCACCAGCTCCGCTGGTGCCCCCCAGTCCTGCTCTGCAGCTCCCTCCAGCTGTGCAGAGGTTTTCAATCGGCTGCTCCCCTGATATTCCAGCCTCGGGCCCCTCTCTCCCATGGATCTCTCAACCCTGCCCGATGGCGTCTCTGTTCCATCCGTTTGCGTCACCAGACGGAACTCAAGCGAGAGAAATGTCCTTGTCCCGGAGTCTGGATTCCCCAAACGCACACAAAAAAGCATTGCGGCCATGACACAATCCAAGCCAAAAGGAAAGTAGCTTCCCTTTCTCCGGGGCCTTTCATTCATAGAATCATAGAATATCAGGGTTGGAAGGGACCTCAGGAGGTATCTAGTCCAACCCCCTGCTCAAAGCAGGCCCTAATCCCAACTAAATCATCCCATTCAATGGGATCCCGCTGTGCTTTGCGCAGAGCTAGACAGATAATTTCGCCTACTCACCCCTTGAGTGCAGCCACTTCTGGGGGATGTCAGCCGTTCTAAGAAGGCCGGTCCTCAGTTTGGGACAGGAAGTGATGAAGGCCACTTGAAACTGTGGCAGCAATTAATGAAGGAGGAATGGCACCGCCCAGATTGGACTTTTTGTCCCTGACTCTGGTGCTAGCACCACAGATCTTGACAGAAATGCACAGGATATTTAACGTCCACAAATGGTTAGTTCTTGGTTTTATGTCTCACCTGAAAGAAACCTCAGCAGTGCCGTCCCCCTCCCCCCCACAAGCACATTGGGGTCAATACTTATAAGGAAGTGCCCACCAAGTGAGTCAGCTACATTGCTCCCTGAACCACAGCGCCCCAAAGCACTGCGCTGAGGTCAGTACTGACTCAGAGAGAGGAGCGCCCCCTATGGACTCACCCACACTACCGCCTGCACCCATTTCTCCATGAAGATCAGCCCTTCCAGTGCTACCCAGGACCTTACCCTGCTGAGCCGTGGGATCCTGGGAGGCTGGTTTGACTACAGGGCCTAGAAACCGATTGGCTTTTTGTTCTTACCGGCTGGCTGCAGACGTACAGCCTTTCCCACTTCAGTGCACTGGGAGTAACCTGCCATCCAGCCGCAGACATTAGAAGAGAGACACCGAGTCCCATCTCCGGGGCCTGGACTTGCTATGGTATATTCTGTATGGACAGCAGCGGAGCCTTTAACTGGGACTCTCAGGCGCTTCGGCAGCTGGGCTTTTAAAGTTCCTTCCACTCCCAGCCTGGCTGAGCCATGCAAAGCTTGGGCCATCTCGGGAGCCTTTCCGTGCACATCTGACTCCAGCCAGAGAGGAGAGTGCTTCCGAAAGGCTGCAGCTGGCAGTTTTCTGCGCTGTCCTCCGTCACGTGCAGAGAACTGGAGGGCTTTCATTTGAGAGACAGCTTTAAAAAAATAATTCCAGACTGCCCAATTTCCGGCCCAAATTCAAGGGGCCGTTTGCCCCCAGAGACGCCTTTCGTGTCTGGATTTTCCCACCTCACCGTTCTCCCCCTTTTCTGCTCCCATTCATATATCAGGCACTGCTGATCGCAGTCGGAAACGGGGATACAGTCAGCTGCTGTAAGGATTCTGCAGCAAGGCTCTCGCTCTGTAGGTCAGTATTTCCCAAACGGCCGGTCCCGACCCACCAGTGGGTTGCAGGCACGTTCAAGGTGGGTCACAGGCCCGGTGAGGAGGAGAGGGCAGCCGGGGCCAAACCTGAGTGACGCTATGAGCCCATGTGCCAGGTGGCAAAGCCCGGAGCGTGGAGCTGGGCCCAGCCCTGCGCAACAGGAGGTGTTGGGGTGAGTGTGGGTCGGGCTTGCTCCCCAAACACCTCCCGCCTGACCAAGACATAGACCCCTTTAGTGCCCCCTGGCCCCTCCACATACATCCCCAAACCTCCTAAGGAGCCCTCTCCCTGCCCAACATCAGCACAGATATTACCTGGCATGGCAGCACATGGAACACAGGCGCAAGGTTTTTGTTCCCTTCCTGAATGGACTTGGTGTTTGCATTTACTCGCCCGGTTGAAATGCCACAAGTGCTCAGGGGATGCTGCTGCTGCAGGGCTGTTTGCTACAGTCACGAGATTAAAACCCACCTGTGGGCCATTACATTACTGGCGGAAAAGAAAAAATGTCTTTGCCCACTGTGTGAAGAAGAGGAAGAGAAGAGCTGGGAGAACAAGGCGTTAATCCGGCTGGGGCGGTTTCCAGCCCAAGACCCAGCCCAGCCATTGTCAGGAGCTCATTTTGGGGGCTCATGGGTAGGAATGTAATACCTCAGCAAACAGCTTTTTGAAGCAATTCTGGGGCCGGGTGGACTGAACCATGTTGGCAGGGACATGGGGCTTTTTCTTCCAGGCTGCTCAGTACAGCAATTACATTACTAATTTGTTTTTCTGCTGAGCCTTTCTCCAGGGGGCGCGGGGAATAAAGTTGTGCACTGTCACAGATGTCTCACTTGATGGTCTTGATTTCATACCGGGAAATGGTTTATTTAGCGTTCTGCCTTAGGGTGCGGAGGAAAGATGTGGGCTGCGGGGAGAAGAGGAAATACCTTCTCTGCCTACCCACATTTGCCCTCCGTGCATTATTCTTCCTGACGTAAACTGCTGAGGAACATTGCAGCGTGTTGTTGAACAGCTGCCGCGCTCCTTCCCAGAGGGGGCTGCATTCCAATGGTTGGCAGACGTGATCCATGAATATGTGGTTTGCAGATGCTTCGGGATCCCTTCCAAATGAAAAGCACTACATCAAAACAAGTTATTCTCCATTTGGGCCTTGATAATGGGCAGAACTGCCTGCCTACGAACTAAGAGTGGTGTTTTTTTAAGCACTGCTAATAACACACGGGTGTCACATATACAACTCTTGAGACTTGTCAACTCTAGGAAAATTCCCTGGGTGCCAGCAGAGATGGTGCTGAATGTGGTATAAAGTCAGGATTAGACTGAAAAACCCATGATCGGGGCGCTTTTTGGAAACCGTGGTTAAAAATATGCTCAATTTATGAAAAAAAATCTATGGGCTTATAACTTTACCATATGCACCCAGTTAGGCATGTAATTCCCCATTTATATTCCCATCCAGCTCTGAAAATCACACACACGAGCATTTTAGTCTTCATGAGCCTGATTTTCTGAAGAGATGAGCCCCCACAGCGCCAATTCACACCGTGTGTTCAGCACTATCCCTAGACAAAGAAACAGTAAAATAGTTTGTAAATATTTTGGACTCCCCCTTCCCCCTCTAATGTTGCAAAAGATTAAAATATTTCAAATCAGCTAAACTGAAAAAAAAATTCGATGAAAGATTTTGTTGATATTTTGGGTGCTCTTTTCTGCCCAATTTTCGATGAAAAATTGGGTTGAAAAGTCAAAATAGTTCAACCAACTCTTCTCAACCCTTCTAAAAATCCAGCCAAATACTCATGGCATGGCTGAGTCTGCTGTGTAGTAGCTAAGACCCCACCCTTCTTCCGATAGGCACAGACTTGTGGCACACGGCAGCATGGCCAACATTTTAGTTCTGTGTAGTTTAACTACATACTCTGTGCTTTAGGGACCAAGTCTGACGAATGCTTCCTGGTCCAACCAGCATGGCTCCCTTTAACATCTGGAGCGCTAGTAATTCCCATAAAACCATGGTTCAGTTGTTCAGCCCCTCTACCCAAATCAGGACTAAACCAACAGTTGTAACACTGTGCACTCCTATGACACTGTTTTGCCAACAATCGGAGTTTGCTGTTGCCTATTCCATCTCACAAACACCTTGTGAGGTAGGCGAGGGATATTAAAGGATCATTTTACGAGCCAGTAAAACCGCAGCCACCGCTGCGGTGAGGCCCGGCACAGCCATGCCATGCAATGGGCTAGGGCCCCAACTAAAGAGCGGCACATCCGGCTGAAACTGCAGGTGGACATGGGGGAGGAAGAATGTGGTTTTTCTAATAATTTGGCCAGGACATAGGGGGCTAAAACCTCTGCTCTACAACATGTCCTGTGGGATCTTGACTGCGCGCCAGCTGCCGGCAGGATCTTCGCTTTGTCTTCGCATCACTTAAGAGCATAAACCAATTGACACGCAGGCCGACCTAGCCCTTTGCTACGGCACGGACTCCAAAGGAAAATGTCTTTCAGCGCCAATGGGGCATTCGAAGGAGGCCAATAATTGCTGAGCAGATGAGAAGGCAGCTCCCTGTCTCTCGCGGCCTGAGGAGTAAGTGAGCTAAGGAGCTGATTTCATGTCACAACCTCTCGCTCTCTGGCCTCCCCAGCCCCACTTTCTTCTCTTTCGTTTTACTGACCACACTGAAGGGCGAGGGGGAACACAGGTCCCCGCTCTTCTGATTGGGAGCAGGGTGGATGAATCAAGGAGGTGTCAGAGTTAAATCCATCGCTTTTCATCCAGCAGCTCATGCAGCTCCTCCGAATTTCTAGTCCCGCTCCACAACTGGGGTAATTCAGTAGCGCGGTTAGCTGCTGTAAACGAGCATAGCTGCACCGAAGCTAAGGATCTGGCCCTCTTTCTTTCTATAATCTCACCGAATTCCCCATCTGTCCCCCCTCCCCCATGGATGAAATAGCAACAGCTCGCTAATGAAAACCAAAAAAGGTGAGGATTACAGGTGGACTATCATCCCACCCTGTTAGCAGAGCAAATGGAGAGAGAGGAAGTCACCCTGGGGGAATAGAGGACAGGCGTCCGCTCCGTTTAGCTCCTTGCGCATGAATCTGCTGCAAGCCAGGAAGCACGGACTGAATCCAGATTGGGGATGTCTTCCAAGGACTCCTGATGGCTGCCGGCTGTGGTAGGAGAGACGAGTATGTGAAGTGGGAGGGGGAAAGGGTCTTGTCTGATTCCCTTTCCCGCCTTTTGCTCCTATTGTTCACTTTATGGGTCTGTGAACATGATGCTCAGGAAGGCAAGGGAGTAAAGGCCTTCTGAAGAGCCGGGCACAGAGCAAGAAAGGTGGCTGGCGTAAGCGTCCTCCTTTTTCCTGTACTGTCCCTCTGCCAACGCACCTCAGCCAGATCGACAGTGCCCTTCTAAGCCAGCCCTTGGCTTCTCCCGCAGCTCTGCCAACGCATCTTTTGAACGCCACTGCTGTTCCAGTCCTGGGCACACCCCGCACTCAGCTCTGCCTTTGGATCCAACTCCCACTCTGCCGCATTCCCTGCTAGGCCTGTCTTGGGTTTCCCCTCCTCAGCTTTGCCAATCCCGTTCAGTTCTGACTTGCAGCCCCAAACCCACCATTCTAGATTAGAACTGCATGAAGGAAAGAGAAAAGATTCAGTGCAGCAACGAGAATCCTGTGCGTCCTCAGCCCACCCATATCTAGGTTTATCCGCAGGCTGTCTGAAACCTCCTGTTCTCAAGAGATACAGAGAGGCCTTCCCCAGCTTGCGTGGTTGGTGTCCATAGCCTCTGTTCTCAGGAGATATGTAGAGGCCTTCCCCAGTTTATGTGGCTGGTGTTTATAGCCTCCTTGCAGAGTAGAATGAAGAGATCCTTGGAAGCATATGAAAAAATGCCAGGAAAATGTAAGAAAAGCAATGCAAAAATTTATATTTTATTTTAATTCAAAAATTTAAAATAGCTTTCAAATTCAGTAAAGTATGCCTGGACACAATGAAAAGCCTCATATACAGAGACAGATAAATTAACTTGAATATACTGCAGACAAGCCAAGTGTATGTATAGATTACATATTTACAATTTTTTAATGTAAACCATATTTATACATTTTATTACATTTACAAAAAAGCCAATCTTCCACTACTGTTTACTACAATAATGAAAAAAAACCCCATTTACATTGTGTCTTTTTTTAACTGTACAAACTTTTGTTTCATAAAAATATATCTCTGTACAAAAGAGGGATTTTTTTTCTTTTTCTTTCTTTCTTTTTTTTTTTTAAAAATAATGCAAGTCCGATGGCACAAGAATGAAAAATATGTCACATTTCATGACCCGGCCAGCTTGCAAAAAAAATGGGGCAGTACCACCTTTGAACTGTTGCATGAACAGCAATGAAAACTGGTACATAATTGGTTGAAAGCAGCTAGTGCTGTGTTTAAATAGAGCCACAGTTCATCCTGCCATGCTATTAAAAGACATCTGGTGGATTCTAAACCTCTATGTATATCCTGTACTGTTGCATTATCTGAACGAATCAGAAAGGCTGAGAAGTAGAATGTGGGGCCCCTAATTCTTTAGTTAACTGAGTGAGTGTGTGTGTGTGTACGCCACTGCCCTCTACTGAACAGAATCAGAACTGCTCAAATATGTGTCATAGATCCTGTCCTGCTCACACCTGGCGAAGATTCTAATTTAGGTCAAGTGGCAGGGGGTCTGTATGTCGGAAGCAGGAGGATGTCATTTCTGTCCCCACTCTTGGTCTGAAGTTCTGAAGCAGAACAGTAAGTGTGAAGGTCGAGAGGGCTGCCAATTTGATACAATAATTATCAGCAGAGCATGAATGATTGCAAGAGGATGCTCTCTTGCTAATTGCACAGTTCTCCTTCTAGGGGAGCTGGGTCCTCACAATACACCAGGGGGTCACTAAAAAGGATGGGAATAAGGCTCTGTGCAATCAGCCGGGGAGCTTATTTGGTTGAACTAGTGGCTGGGATAATGGAGGGAGACCAGAGAGAGGTCTCAAATCTTCAAATCTGAGGCTGGTCACCTATTTGCAGGCAAAATAAAAATCACTGGGCGGATCCTTAGCTTGGTTACACCTTTGAGCTCGCAGGAGTTACTCCACATTGACACATGTGCAAAGGCAAGAAGCTGGCCCTGTGGCTATGAGACTGAATGCGGCTGCACACTTCAGTCACGCGGTACGGAGTGCTTTTCTTATACATCCGTCTATCTCAATTTGCAATTGGATCCAGACCCTCTATCAATCCACACAAGTGGGGACGGGGACGGAATGGGACTCATGACCCACAAAATCTTTGCTTTAGAGGGAGCTGCTCATCACCACTTTAACCCCCCACTAAAAAGGGAACTCCTCCTCCCCCAGTAGCACCAGGATGCCGTCTCAGCCTCATCAATGCATTGGGTACGACCTGTTGCTAGTGTCCTGCTTGAGGAGCTGCTCTTTGTCAGCACGGGCCCACTACCCAAACTGTCAAGGAGCAATACGTGAGCAGCCCCTGGCACCACTGGCGTTCATTGCAGGATCGGCGCCTTGGTTTTTCATAGATTCCAAGGCCAGAAGGGACCACTGTGATTATCTAGTCTGACCTCCTGTATAACACAGGTTGGAGACGTGCCCCACAGTAACTCCTAGGGCAGATCCGTTAGAAAAACTGCCCATCCTGATTTAAAAATGGCCAGTGATGGAGAATCTACCACAACCCTGGCTAAGCTGTTCCAGTAGTTAATCACTCACACTGTTAAAAATGTACGCCTGCTTTGAATACGCACACATACACAAACACACACGCATGCATGCGTCTCTTCCCAATCAATCGGAGCAGCATGGTTCTGGGAGCGCAACTGGCCTTTTTTTGGCAGGCTGGCTGTTCAGCAAACAGCCTGTAGATCACTGCTTATTGTAAGACAGCTGTCTAAATAATAGATAGAAGTAAAAATAAATATATCTATATCTCCAGTAAAGGGGAAAGCAAAGAAAAGAACTACAGTGTGGTTTTAATCAGACAGGAACCTAGACAATATTAGACAGGGGAAAGATACTGTTTAAAACCAAACTTAAATGTAAATAACTCCTTGGGTTTTTATTTGTTTTTAAAGTCTCGTTTCCTCTTCAGTAACAAAAAGCTTCTTCTTCTAAGTTCATTTGACACATACTGGTCTAAGTCTGCTGCTGCATTTGGGAAAAGCGGTCGGCTCATGATGTGATAAAACGGCACGGTTGCTTTCTCTGACTTCAGCTCTGACTAAGAAAGAGCTACTCAAACCAAACAGAATTAAATCCTGAATCAAAACCTAAATCCCTTTATTGGAGCCGATCCGTCTCATCACCAAAGCGTCATTCTTTGAAGGGAAAAATAATAACATCAAGTCTTCTTATCTGCTTTCATTGCGGTCAAAACAACCTTTTGGCCTCTGAGAAATATAGTCCACGGCGCTGCATTGAAATTAAAGCCCTTACTGTGTTGCCGTGTGGAGGATCAATATGGAAAGGGCAAAGGTTTCTGAACTCACTAGGGGAAAAAATTATCTGTATTTGTAGGGTCTATTTTGAAAAAGAAGTTTTCTTTTTTTCTCTCCCCCTAAATTTGTGTGTGTGTGGATGTTTGCGTAAAGAGTTACAGAAAATTAGCAATCATTAACCGCTGGGAAAGGAGGGACAGAGAACCATTGGTTGAGAGACTCAATTCCTATTGGCCCCATGGTGACCTCTGTGATTTAGAGAAAGGATGTTGAAATTAACAGCAGCAGCAGAAGAAAACCAAGGGAAAAAATCAATAAGAAGGGAAAAAAAGATTTTCCTTCTCTCTAACCAAAAACATCCTTGTTCAGAACTTTTGCATCACTAAAAGCCCTTGCCAAAAACCAAAGCAAAAATCAACAACAAATAAACCAATCATCTCTCCCTTCCAGAAGTCGGACGTCTCAGTTACACCCATAGGCATTTTGTGCCGTGCAACCCGAAGTCCATCCCTTTGCCAAGAAAGCTTTTTCCCAAAAGCAATGGGGTGTTGGTTTCACAGAAGCCCCCAACAACTGTTTCCTCTGCTAGAAAAGTACTCATCCGGCATTAACTGCTTCTCTTGAGATAATGAACAGCAGGTTGGCAAGGCAATTCAGAAGGCGATCACCTGCCTTCTAAGGCTCAGCAGCTGGGTGCTGTCTGATTTCTGAGCAGCAACACTGGGATCTTGAAGTTGGCCAGGAGGAACTGGAAGTGGTTCAATGGAGGGGAAAAGGAGAGGTTCTCCCGAGCTGTGCTGGAGGAGACACTTTGGTTGGCTTGATTATCCACTGCAAGACGTGGTGGGTGGGTGAAGATGAGGAGGATGGATGGCAGCCTAGCAGGCTCTCTCTGGAGTAACTCAAAGTCCAACAAAGGAGCAGCAGCTTCTCCACAGCCTCAGCATGATTGGGGTAGGGAAGAGAATGACCGAGGACTAGTGAGGTGAAACACAATCATCAACAGGACACCTGCTTGTGGAGAATTCTGGGGCAGTTGGGGAGGAAAGGAGAGAGAGAGAGAGGAGCAAGTTATTATTAGACATGCAAAAACCAGAGAACCAGAGGCAGTTTCACTATCTTTCTGAGGCCAGGGCTACACTAGAAACTTTTGCTGATGTAGCAATATTGGCTAGGGGTGGGGATGCTGCTTATACTGGCAAAAAGAAGTACTTTTGCTGGTGTAGCTTATGTTGATCGCCAAACCTGTCTAAGATATACCAGCAAACACACTTTTTGGTGATATTTTCTAGTGTATACCTGGCCTAAGATATACCTTACCTTGCACCCATTACCATAATATCTGAGCACCTCACAGTTTGTAATGTATTTACCCTCCCACCCCCACGCCTCTATGACGTAGGGCAAGGCTATGATTCCCACCATACAGATGGAGAACTGAGGCACAGACAAGCTAAGTGACTTGACCACGGTCACAAAAGAAATCTGTGGCAGAGCAGGGACCTGAAGCCAGTTTTTCCAAGTCTTTTACTGCCCAAACCACTGGGCCACCTTGCTCCTCTCCTCCCACTGTGCACAAGGCAGTCTCAGTAACAGCATCATGGTCTCTGCTTAAAGATGGAACCAAACTGCAGTGATCAGATCCAAAGTGTTTGGATGTGTGGATCTAAGGTGTTGGGGACGATCTCAAATCTCTTCCTCTGTATAATAGCCTGGTGTGTCTGCCTGCCAGCGATGGATTCCCAAACATTTGGGTTCAAGCACTGGTGCTGACTGACTGAACCTGTCTCTACTCCCCTTAACAAAAGCTGAGATGAGTCACAGATCTGACTGTAACAACTTTCTAACTGTTCGGTGCTTATCTGAGCCCAATTACCACGGCATCTAAGCACCTTACAATCTTGCAATGTATTTATCCTCCCAACGCCCCAGTGAGGTAGAGCAGGGCTGTTATCCCTATTGTACAGAGGGGACGGAGGCAGGGAAAGGCTCAGTGAGTTGCCCAAGGTCACACAGGAGATCTGTGACAGAGCCAGGAATCCAGTCCTGATCTTGAGTTCCAATCCAGCGCCTTCACCACAAGGCTATTCACGCTCCCCGAATTCACAAGGGACTCGAACTCAGGCTCCTGCTGAAACCACTAGGCGAGATTCCCTGCCTGCAATTTTGTATTTTTATTAAGGGAATGATTCCAGTTTGAAATTTGGACTCACTTCCCCCCTCCCCCCACCAGATGTCTGTTCTCCTCACTGGGGTGGGGGGGAAAGGGCAGGGGTGAGCATGTGCCTCTCGGCGGGTTGGACTTAGAATTCCAAAAGACGCCAATTAAACGTTAGGTTTTCACAGGCAAACAGGGATCTGTATGGATCAACACCCATTTCCGTCCAACTAACAGCGCGGCACTTGGGCCAATGAGATAGATAGATCTGCGGGTGCCTTCAACAGCCAAGTATCCAGTTTTCTTTTCTCACACTCACCGCACGAGAGGATGAGTGCTATACCGCCGTGCAGACGGTGCTGACAGTGAAATCTGCCTCGTTGGCCATGATGTCCGTGGGTTGTAGGTTTCGGTCGTACATCGGGTTTTCAAACGTCGCTCGGACGTTGGTGTTTTCATGGCCGGCATAACCATTGAACGGTACTTTTGGTCTTCTCCTGCAGGGTGCCGGAAACAGAATCCAAAGAGATCACAGCTAGTTCCTCACGGTATCTGGCTTGTGACCATTTCTCCCAGCTCGGATGCTGAGCCAAAACAACACTGAAAGGTCTAAGAGATGAGCCTGGGAACTTAAATTAAATAGTGTCTGCTGGATGCTAAAAACCATGGACTTAACAGAGACCCTGGTTTTATGGCTCGTTACAACGATTTGTAACACACCCCACTGCCAGCTAACCCTCCATTATCCTATGACTGCAGAGGGGTTTATTGCCTACTTCATTTTAAGTTGTCTCCTACAGTATATGTGAACTTCTTATGCTTAACAATCTGTCCCACCTTGTATTTACCTTGGACATCCTGGTTACCTACCCCAGACCTGAAAAAAAGAGCTCTGTGAATTTCAAAAGCTTCTCCCTTCCAATAAAATTGGTCCGATAAAAGGTATTACCTCACCCACCTTGTCTCACAGAAAGTTCTAATGAATTCACTACACTCGAGCAGGGTCAGATGTGCCCAAATGGATATCTACAGGATATCTCTGGGTGCTTTCTTAGTTGTATCAATATTACCTCATTGGTGGTGCCCTGATGGCATTAAGCAGGAATGGAGGGCCAGATGTTTAGCTGGTGTAAATCAGCATAGCTATGCTGTATTACACCAGCTGAGGATCTGGCCCAGAATCGCTAGCAGGACAGGTCTGGAAAAGAAGTCTTGCTATCTGATCGGGACTTGAGGTTTTTCAGAGACACCCAATTGCCTGCTGTAAGGCAAAACAAGATGAAGCTCCCCCATCTTGTTCCTTTCAAGACAAAGGGTCGTGAGGAAACGGTACCGGATCCGAGACAAAAAAAACAATGGCAGGTGAAATCTGTTTGCAGCCTGCAGAGCTTACAAGGTCATCCTAAAAGGTGCCAAGCAACTGGGACTTCCACTGTCCTCAGCTGGAGTTGTGGGTAATTCAACTACTCTTAACCAGGCCTTTTGGGCCAAATTTTGAGACGAGCTCAGGGCCAGGTTCTCAAGCATTCAGTGCCCACAATTTTCCATTGTTGTGTCTCGGTTCCAAGGAGTAAGCTGCGTGTGCAACTGAATAGGACTCATCCCCGAGTGGTGAGCAGCACTAGCATTACCAAGATGTAAATATCAGTCATTTGCATAAGCCAGCTAGCAATGATGCTCAGGTCACTAGCACATGGACTGAGGGGGAGACATTCAAAAGCACCCAAGATGGTTAGCAGCACAAATTCCACCAGCGTTCTCTGAGACTTGTGCTTCTAAACCCCTTAGGTACTTTTGACAATCTCACCCTTAGCTTTCCTATCATTGCAATGCCCAGATTTCCAAAGGCATCATTGGCCACCCTGGACCAGACCATGGGGTGGGCAAGTCCTGTATCCTACCTCCTGCAGTGACCAACATACATGAAGTTTCAAACCAAAGCCACAGCGCTCGCTGTAAAGCATCAATCCTGAGAAAAAATTTCTTTGCAACACCTGCAGGATCAGTCTTAAATTGAAGCATGAGATGTGCTTGCCTTATCTAACCTGGCATTGCTACAAATCTTCTTAGCAGTTGTTAAATTACCCAGTCCTTGGCAAATATGCTGCTACAGTATTTCCTCACCTTACCAACCACATCAGAAAGCAGAACGATCAGGAGCTCTCTTAAGCTAAGCTTGAAAATATTAATATTCCCCTCAGCACCTAGCTCTTTTCGATCCCATTTTCTCCATACCTTGCCCCTCGCGGCCCAGCAATGAAACAGGTTTTTTTAATCGCTTCGGCTCCTGAAACCTACCTGTGTTTGTAGAGATAAAGCACAAACCCTGCAATAATCAGGGCTATGAAAGGCACAAGAATGGCAGCTGCCACAGAACTGCTGTTTGATGCAAAATGATGTCCTATTGATTCTGGATCGTTTTCAATCCGGCTGATGTCTGAAACACAACGGAAGTAAATACGTTTAAACCCCAGCTGCTGGGAACTGGGGTTTGCTCAAGTTCTGCTAGAACAAGTTCATTCCATGCTTCAGCGTAAAGATAATTTAAAGTTTTGGATTCATATGCAGGCTGGACTGCAGCTATAGTACAACGCATAATGTTGCCTAGTTTGAGGTTTCTACATTGACTTCATAGTAAAAAAACAAAACAAAACAGCAAAGATCTAAGTAAAGTAAAAATACTAACACCAGAATGCTCAAGTGTCAGTGCCGAAAGGTAGGGTTCTAAGGGGGAATGCTCAAAGGTACCAATCACAGGCACCCAACACAGGCGAGAGGAGTGAGGGGTAACTTTTTCTAATGCCCCTCAGTGATTTAGGCTAAGTCCCGTTTTCAAAAGTGACTTAGGCACTTGGGAATTGCAATCCCATTGACTGCTCAGACCTACGTCTCTACTGAAAATGAGACGTAGGTGCTTTCTGTAAATCATACCCTAATTGCAATTGGAAGCCAATGGGACTTAGGCTCCTAAATCATTTAGACATGTAGGATAATATTTTCAAAAGTGCCTAAGTGCCAGGTGTGCCTTCAAAAATTAACCCCCCATTTGAAAAGCAGGCTGTTCATTTTGGAGCCTCACGTTAGCACCAGAGCTTTGAAAATCCCAGCCTGAAAACATTAAGAAGAATCAGTTGTGTCTCACAAACCATTTTCTGTACTCTCTAAAGTACTTCTCTGGCACCCACAACCGTAGCATCCGAGCACCTCACAACCTTTAATGAATTTATCCTCATGTACCCCTGTGAGGCAGGGCGGGGCTATGAACTGCATTTTAAAGATTAACTGAGGCACAGAGAGGCTAAGGCCCAGTTTCTCAGAGATATTTGGGCTCCTATCTTTCACCGATTTCAATGGGAGTTTGGAACCTAAATGCCTTTGAGGATTTGGGCTTAAGCGACTTGCCCAAGGTCACACATGATGTCTGTGGCAGAGGAGGGAATTGACCCAGGTCTCCCAAGTCTCAGGCTGGCGCCCAACCTACTGTCAGAGGAGTATTTTGTTAAATGAATAAAGTAGAAAAAAAGTCTAAAAGTAAAGACCACGATTTTCTAAAGCAACTAGTGACTGGGGGAGCCTCAAGTTCAGGGGGTGAACTCGAAGCACCTGGTTTTCAGAGGAAGGGGTGTTTCCTAAGAGCTCCTCCAAAGTTCCCCTGAGGAGCCAGTTTTGCCTGTGCCCTCAACACCAATCTGCCCATCACTGCTTATTAACGACTCTCCTGGGTTTGATTGGGGAGCAAGTGAACGCAACACATTTCCTTTCAGAGAGAGCTGGCACCTGGCCATGGAAATAAACTGCGGAGTTTTCGAAGCGCTGGCTTAACGCTGCTCTGTACATAAAACAGCGATGAAAATCGCTGTCGCTTGTTTTTTTTTTTTTTAAAAAAAGAGAGAGAAAGGAACTACCTGATGCCCTCAAACAAAAGTTTTGAAGGAAACCTGGTCCAGAAACAGTCCTGCTTTGTAATTCGACCGTCTCCTGGCCCCCACCAGGGGACTGTCGGACAAGAACTGCTTTGGTTGACTTGTTCACGGAGGACTTTGCACAATGCCCCTGGACTGATTGTGTCCTATGGGCAGGCTTTTATTTCTGAAGGGTTTCCCAGCACATCTAGGGCTGAGACCTTAAGGGCAGGAAGTCTGTTTGTCTCTCTCTTATATAGATCCCTTAGGGGGAAGGGTATAGCCTGCTCAGAACAGGATGGGGTTCTGACAGGAGTCAAGGAGCTATACAATCATAAATAAAATTGCCCTGATTTTCAGAGGCACTGAGCTGTTGTAACACCCATGGCAATCAGCAGGCACTGCAGGTACTCAGGGGAACATTTTCACAAGTACCTAAGTGATTCAGGAGCCACTGAACGTCAATGGCACTTAGACTCCTAAGTCGGGCACTTCTGAAAATTTTACCCTTCATCCTCAAAGCCTTTGGAAAACCAAGTCACCTTTCCAGGTGCCTCAATATGGATTTAGGTAACTAACTTTAGGCACGGAATTTTGAAAACACTGGCATAGAGTTTTAGTCTCGAACATCACCTGCTATGGGCTGGCGCACAGAAACTATGCCCCCAAATTTGCAAGACACAAGTTTCACCCCAGAGGTAGCTGCATTTCAGTGGTGGGAGGAGTGATTTCTCTCTCTGTGTGTGTCTGTGTGTGTGTATTAAAGACGTGCCCAAACTGCACAGTTCAGATTGGACCCAAGCTTTCTTTAAATGGGGAGTTGTTCATATCAGTATTTTTGTTATGGGCCCATCGCTAATGCATAGTGTGAGTCTATGTACAGTGTGTAAAGTCCTTTGGGTGTCTGTGGCAGGAAAGGTGCTCCATGTCAATATAAGTTACTCTTATTGTGATATGCCAATTTTGTTAAGAACCCCCTTGTAAACTTTCCTTAAAGTTTTACTGACAGAGCCCTCTGGACATACGACACCAGAAAGGAGCCAACTAACATCTTCATGGGGCACTTGTACTCTGGGAAAATACTGAGCCCTATAACAACAAACAAACAGCACACGGGTCTCCTGAGCACGGTTTAGTAAGGGGGAGATGCGGCACATGTCTCCAGCACCACTCATGTTCCCTGTACTCCCATGTTAATGCTGGCCCGCTAGCAACTGGGTGATTGCAGACAGGGATGGAAGAGGAGCAGTGGGGCGGCTGCTTATGTTGTCATGCTCAGAGCTGCAGTAACAGCAGGCTAATCGTATCTCAAATACTAGCAAGCAACAGCTGATGGAAAACCTAAGAGTCAGTTCTCTAGCAGGTAGCGTTCTGAAAAGACTCCAGTTCTGTCTGCTGTACCAGGTACTCCAAAGGCCCCCACCAGTACAGGACACGAACATGTCAGAAATAGTCATGAATGTGTCCTCAGAACACCCCCACCAGGCAGGAAAGTAGTTTCACCCCCTTTAGACAGATGGGGGAACTGAGGCACAGAAAGGTGGAGTGGCTTGACACTGGACAGTGACAGAGGCATGCCTCAGGTCTGCCAGCTGCCAGTCCAGTAGGTAGCATGATTTCAGGCTGGCAGTGGGGAGTTTTGCTATTGCTTCCAATATAGCCAAGATTTCACCCACAGGAGTCCTGGCTCCACAGTCTCTTACTCTAACAACTAGACCACATGGGTTGTCTTTTCCTTTGGCTTCATTACCGATATATATCTTTCTGCTATCCTTAAAGAGGCGTGTTTCGCCTGCATTGACTCTGCCAATCCCCGTGCCATAGAGAAAGCTACCGCCTTACGCCACGGATGTAAGGGGACGTCTACACTGGAAAAAAGGTGTGTTCTTAACCTGGGTGTAACTCAGGTTACAATAGCGGTGAAAACATGGCAACTCAACTTTTAACTCCGGTTAGCAGCACAAGTGACAGCCTGTAGGGGAGCCTGGGTTTCAACTCAAGCTGCTAACCTGAGTTAAAAGCCGAGTTTCCATGTCTTCACTGCTATTTTAACCCGAGTAAGCTAACCTGAGTTAAGAACATCCTTTTTTTTTTTTTTTTTTTGCAAAGGCTAGACATCCTTTGCACGAAATCACCAATGCAGAGGTCAACCCTTGCTTCAGGAGGAGGCGGTTGAGAGTAAGGGAGGAGGCCCGTGTGTTTAAAAGATGGACAGATCAAACAGCCAAAGCAGTGAGGAATATTGGGCCAAATCCTAGCAGATCCACTAGCATCAGTCGGATTAAGCCAATTTACACCGCGTGTAGATAAGGCCCGGTATATTTGAAAACCAAAATGCAAGAATGGTAAAACACTTCATGTTTTCAAACTTTCACCAGTGCCAAAATCCATCTTAAACCATCCGGATATTGAAATAATAATAAAACAAAATTTACCGAGTCTCTGAAGGCCAAACTGCCCAAACCCTTTGCCGCGTACAAAGCCCTGGTATACAAAAGTGCCGCTTGACGACTCAGACGAGACCTGTAATCGTGGGAGCCCAAATAAATCATATTTACAATGGAGTCTCAAAAGTTCATTGTATCTTACTACAGATGTAACACAACCCTGGTGGTTTGGCCATAAATCTGTTCAAAGCACAGTGGGCGGCAGAAGCATGGATACGTTTACTCACCCAAAGATCAACTTAGCTAAATATCCGATATTAATATTCATGATGTGCTCGGTTAATATTAGAAGCATGGCCACATACAAATGGCACTCTCTCCTGTTCAATGTATATTATTTCAGAGGGTGAAATTCACCCCAGTGCAACATGGGGAGCATAGATGTAATTTCAATTGAAGCCTTATTTTGAACTTCAAGTGCTGTAAAGATCTCATGCTGGCCCTTGGCACAGGGGTGAATTCTAATCTTAGCATCTTCAGCAGCTGACTTCATTGACAAAACCAAGGGTTTGTTCCTTTTGGTCTTGCAGAGCCAACCCAGGTTTGGGTGAATGAGCGGAGTCTATTCTGCTTTGGCTAGCATCAAAAGAATTGCCAGCTAAAGTTTCAGACTATGGATCATTTATTAGAGGTGAGGAGAGGAGATGCAGAAAGGACCCAGCGTGATTCTCAGATGCCAGATGGAGTCTGTAGCAATGGCAGCTCGAAACATAATCCCGTGACATGTAAGATGAGCGAATTTACCATGGTAGCTATTGAGAGAATGGAAGCCCACCATTGATTTTCTCGGTAGTCTTGCTTCCAACTCTACTCTCTAATTGCATAGAATACTGGCATCCGTCTCGCCGGATGCCCCACTGGGTGTCCGGAAGTCCTGCAAAGTACCTGTTTGTTAGGAGATTCTAGCTGAAGGCACAGAGCGGCACTAAAAAACTAACTGTTGAGTCTAACGGAGGAAAAATGTGTGCCATAAAACAAGACCAACAAAGTATCCAAACTCTTGTAATGCACCGTTTGCTGCAGCACATGAAGTTTAGTACTTGGCTCCCAACAGCAGCTTGAGAAGTGCAGCAGCTGGATTTTACAGGAGACTCCACATTAGCCACCTGTTTACGAGCAGAACTTGCTTCGTCTTTGCAATCTCTTCCAAGTTTATGCATAGCATTAATTTAGTTCAATTGCACAGAAAGCTGAAAGCATTAAAAAAAACCAAAACCCAAAGAACCCAACAACTTGTTCCTGAGGGGGGAAAACTTGTTTGTAATAACTGCTGCACATACTGCAGATAACAGAGATAGCCAGAGCCAAGGCTGCATCTGGTCATGGGGTCAATCAGATGAAGTCTCCTCCTAAGCTCCAGGAGGCCTCTGAGGCACATGTGAAGTTACCAGAGACAAAAGCTGGTGTGGGAAGCCAAGTCCTCAGGGAAAGATTAGCTCTTTTGGATGTTAAACCGAGACATAATGCTGAGTTGGAATTAACCTTCTTGGCTTCGTCTTTTGCGTTATCTGGAGAACATGCAGATTTAACAACACTGGGAAATGAAAATCCTTATGGCCATAAGTGATAGCAGAAGGGCTGCTTGTGCAATGTTAATCTAATGCACTGGCAGAGAGCGTTGCATCCCCCTTTAGCAGCAGAGGATAACAACCTACTACTGCTACCAGCTAAGTGAGTTACTCTTTCAGCTCAGGTGGCAGAGGTCTGTGCTGTAGTTCTCAAGGTCAGACTTTGCTGATAACCCACGAAGGGGCTGTTACACTAACACACACTGTCACGCAAGAGGGTTGTGTACTTACAGTACACATTTGCACATGTGCCGATATACTTACGTGCCCATCTAAAGCCCATTTATCATTCTTGAACTTGTTAACAAAGATCTCCACCGGTCCTGTGATCTGATAAACCTGGAGAAGTAGGTGCATGTCTTCTCTCTTGTAAATGCCTGGAAAAGAACACAGGGGTTTTACCAATCAGCCATTCTTGGTCTAGCAAACCGGGCAGGTGCCCTATCTCGATATGGAGGTGCAGGGGCTCAGCCAGGGGAACAAATAGTCTGAGATGACAATTTATAAAAGTAGCTTCCGAGAATTTTCTACCGGAGCCAGAGATGGTGGCACAATAACGGCTTCTTCCCAAAGCAAGAAACAACTCCTGCGCCATATAAATGTGTCACCGCGAAGCGATAAAACCAAAACAAACCACCACCCCACAGACCTGCCCAGGGTAATAAACCATCTGGAGGACGGGAAGAACCTCGCCGGTCAGGGTTTAAGCTTTATAACCAGTTCATTATAGGAAGCACGGAGCGGAGGCGAAGGAGGCAGGAGGTGTTTATGCCTTTTCACCTCATTTGTATGAACTAACTGTGAATCTGCCACTGCAGAACCAAGTATGAGCTCAGCACTGGCTTTCAGCTGGAATCAGAGCAAACAAAAGTCTGTATCTTATATACAAGCAACTCCAGGTGCAGCAACTCCTCGGTTTCAATCTCTAACGCTATCAAAGAGCGGAGGTTTCAAAGCTCAGCGGTTCTGTCGAAGATCCAGCAGGCAATCAAGATCATTCACAAGACAGAACAACGCTGCTTCAGTTTGTGACTCCAAAGGCCACCGTTTCAGTGCAAGAGTCTGACTGCACCTGCCATGGTGAGTGTGGATCCATAGATGCCGCCGTGCTAGGTCTCCTTACCTGACACCAGCAGTTCCACGCCACTGTGGTCTATCAAAGTAGCATTGACTTTACTGGTAGTGGGATCGAAGCTAGTGACAGAGAGCATCGCGGGCTGCTTCTTTCCCATGTATTCGTAAGAGCCTTTCCACAGAGAATTCTTTGCAAACACATCGGCGGGAACTGGAAACAGTAAGAAAGAGGGGTGGGGAGGAAAGAGGGGGTTTTGAGCAGAGCTGAATGAATGCAAGGTATATTCTACCATATTGCTCGATGACTGATAATATTGTGAACATCCCTTGGGAGGAAAAGAAGACAAAGAACAGGCAGAAAAGAAGACAAAGAACAGGCAGATCTGTAGGAATGAATTTATTTAAAGGTGCAATTTCAGCTGGGTTAAAAATGTATTTAAAAAAAGTCTAATATGAATAGAAAATTGTTTGTCATGTTTGGAAACTCGGATGCACAAAAATCTCCCTAAACACATGAGAAACACAAAATGTAACAGACTAGAAACTAAAGGGAAACTGATCAGTCTGGTTTCCTTGTTCAAGTGGGGAAACGGTAAACAGGAAACAAGCAGCACAAAATGTCAAAAGTATTGATAATGTTTGTATTAGAGTACTGCACAGAGACCCTGGCCATGTTTGGGGACTCATCATGCGAGGGGCTGTATATACACATAGTAGGAGACAGACACAGATTTTTAAAGGTACTCATGTGGTGCTGTGCTCAGGATTACAAAGCCTAAGTGATTTATGAGCCTAACTTTCATTTTCCTCTAAAGCCCATTGACTGTCAAAGAGATTTTGGCTCCTAAATGCTAAATTTCTTTTGAAAATGAGATTGAGACTCCTAAATTAGTTAAGTGTTGCAATGCTGAGCAGAGAAACGCTGGAGTACCTTTAAAAATCTGGGCCATAGTGTATTAGCCAAAGAAATTACAATTTAAAGACAGACAAAAGGCAGGAGAAAGGAAATGTTATTATGCCCATTTTACAGATTGGGAACAGAGGCACAGAGCAGTTTAAGTGACTTTGGTCCAAGTCACACAGAAAGCCTGCGGCAGAGGTGGGAATTGAACCCAGGAGTCCTGAGTGTTACGCCAGGGTCTTAATCACAAGACCATCCTTCCTCTAAAAAGTACTTTTGATTTTTAAAGTTCTCTCCCAAAGGTCTCATGTAAAAAATTGAAAAAAAAAAAATTGTGAACAAATGTGTCATGTTTTAAAAAAATTATCGCAATTTGTTTTTTGAAAAATTTAGAATCTCCCCCTCCTCCTCCTTTTCCCCCTCATTTTTTTTTTTTTGTGCCAAGGAGCATGAAAGGAAAAGCGAAACTGCCACTCTGATCCATATTATTTTTCATAGAGTTTAAGGCCAGACGGGATCATTTAATCATTTAGTCTCATCTCCTGTACACAGGGCCATTCAATTTCACCCAGATACCCCTATACTAACACAAAAGATTTCCATTAGACTAAAACATTTCATTCCTTGGGAGCCTAACGTGTGTGCCAGAGAGAGTAAACAGAAGAGATGAATGACCGAGGCCCCTGCAACTTCTCCAATTTTTGAAAATTTATGGAGTTTAATTTGTCCTTTTGCCCCTCTGTCTGCAACTTGTCCAGTGTTGAGGAAGTTTTGAAAAGTGGCAAAAGGAAAATGAAAAGAAAAACAAAGTGAGAAAACCCCCAAGCCCTGGTTCATTCTATTGTTTTCGGCAGCAGAAAGGAATAAAGGAAAAAAGGAGGAGAGAGACGGGGATAAAAAACAAACTCTGACCTTTTGAAATGTCCAGTTTTGACAAAACACTGGAAAATAAAAAATAACCCCACCCCAAACAACACAGCTGTTCTGGTAAGTTTTCTTTATGAAAAAACAACAATTTTTCATTAAAAAGTTTCTGAATCAAAAATTCTGACCAGTTCTAGTCCGAGGAGACATACAGGGCTGAGATTTTCAAAGGAGCCAAAGAGAAATTCAATAGGAGATAGGTGCCTAACTCCCTTGGGCTGTGATTCTCACAGATGTCTAAGTGTGGTGCTACCATGGAACCCAGTGGCTAGGGGACTCTGGGTGTTTCCACCAGCCCTATGGTTTAAAGGACTGCGGGGAACAATCGAAAAGCTATTTGTTAGCCTTCCGATCGATTTGATAACAGGAAAAGGCAGGGGAGCTGTAGATTGCTCCTTGCCACCTTCCATTTCTGCGTTAAGACTAAATATCAATGCTTCCGACAGAATAAATAACCAGGCTACAGTACCTGACACTTTAGCAAGGGGTGGATCCCTGGCAGTGCCAACCGGTCTTCCGCTTGGTCGTATATCAGCTGAAAAGAATGGGCAAAACCGCAGCAAATTAATATTACAGGACGCTGAAGTATGGTTTAATCCCTTCCCTTGTGGCAACGCATGATGGATGTGTGGGAGTCGCTTCACACTCGTTTCCCAGCGCTCAGATATTTGTGACAGCTCAGAAAGGAGCAGCAAGAGGAGATAAACATTGAGCTAACATTTCTCATGCCCACAGTGTGCGTGCTCACCCCCAGTAACTGGCACCCCAAACGGCCCCCCAAACAGCCCGTTGGTAGCTGGAATAGCCCTGGGATCTGGAATTCCCCTCCTATCCATCTGCCTCTCTTTGAGGAGTCGGTTTCTGTTGGGACTTTAACTAGGGTTCTTCAGAGCCAAATGCTACTGCAGGTAAAACAGAGAATCTCCTTCAGCTGCTAGCACTGGTGTCTATGAGCCTGAGTCACCTGGCATTGAAGCTGATGACAGTGTTTTCCTTGACATCATCGCAAGTTGGATCAGGCTTTATATGTTTATATAAGACCTGCAGTCACAAAACAACAAGACCATTGCCAGCTTCTCTCAGATGTATCCGGAGACAGCAAATTCCCCTTGGATCACAACTCCTCATTGCTGTAGCAATGGGATGGGCTTCAAGACACAACCCAAGCCAATCGGTCCCTTCCCTCCCTGCGGGCTCAGGGCTCTTACCAAGGCAAATGGGCGGTTTCCCTGTCCAGCTGCCATCCGCTTTGCAGGTTCTGTGTTCGGATCCTCCTGTGAGATAGTACCCACTCTGGCAGGAGTAGATCAAGGTGTAGCCCAAGGAGGGCAAATCTAGGGCACCTACATTAGCATGGGATGGGGTCTCTGGCTGTTTGCAGTGATGAGCTGGAAAAACAGAAAGGGCGGAGATGAGAAGACCTGCCAGTGGGAGCTTTGCCATTGACTTCAGTGCAGTCAGGATTTAACCCAAGGGAGTTTTGTCCTGCTTAAAACTCTCTGAAGCCCTTCTGTGAAGATGTCAAGGTTGGGCATTTCACAGATACAGGGAATTCAACAGGCCAAAGACGCCTGCCTCAATAGTTGGACACTCATTTCTTTGAACGCAGAGCACCACTTTCAGCAGGTCCCCTGAATCAGAGCCTGTGCGCTCCCAAACACTTCTGCAAACGGTATCAGCGAACAGCAGGATTCCGCTGGGAACGCTCAGAAGTGCACATCTATGGGCAGAAAAAGCCGCACTACCGGGTTTCAAGTTCACTCTCTGATCCTACCTGATCAGTTTATGAGTCAACCAACCAGCTTCCCAGTTAAAGGCACCTCCAATTCCAGCAAGGATTTGAGAGCTGAGCCCTGTTCATCCCACACTTCTTACGTCCCCCTCAGTGACAAAGATCCCCAAATCGGAACTGGGGATTGCCGATGCACGAGGCAGAATAGAATTCAGCTCATTCTCCCACCGCTCTGCAAGACCTTGCACCTTGAAGTCAGCAGGCACACGAGCGAATACATGGGGCAAGAAGGGGCCGTTTTTACACAGTCCCCTATCGGAACCTAACTATGCTTGAAAAAAAGCCAAGAAAGAAAATAATCTAATCTCCCCCATGCCTCCTCTGGCCGTAGATCCAGCATCGTGTCATCATGTTAACATGCAGATAGAAAATGGCCTGAAGGCAAATCCTGCTTTAATCTTGAGCTACTTTTGCAGAAGAACATCGAACCCTGCTAAGGCTGTGATCGTATCAGTGGTTCTACACGGTGGCTGAGTGATGGATTCTCTCCTTATTTTGCCTCTGTTCCAAGGATCCCTATTGACTGGCCTTCTAACTAAGAATTTCTACCTACCTGTCGGCAGAATCACAGGGTCAAATCTTCAGAGGTGCTGAATACCTGTGTTCCCACAGTTACTCAGAATCTTTCAGGGTTTGGCCCTTAGATATGAGAAATCTATGACATCTGTGTGTGTGTGTGTGTGTGTGTGTGTGTGTGTGTGTGTGTGTGTGT
>NW_020664587.1:13958117-14062693 GCF_002925995.2 Terrapene triunguis
GTGTGTGTGTGTGTGTGTGTGTGTGTGTGTGTGTGTGTGTGTGTGTGAGAGAGAGAGAGAGAGAGAGATTTACTGCTCTATGCAGTCCTGTTGTTAATCATACCACCAGCTTCCTTGGAGGGGGGGGGGGTTACTAAACACATCTAATAATCTCATTGGTAGGAAGCTTTCCCCAAACCTCCCTCTGATTTCTCCCTTTCTGTGGATCTCAAAGCACTTTATAAACATGAATGAAGCCTCAACAGCCCCTGTGTGGTGACTATTATTGTTATTATAATCTATATTTTACAGATGGGGAAACAAAGACAGAGAAATGACTAGCCCGAAGTCACGCATGCCCTATGCAAATCAGTAAATGATAATTCAGCTGTCAGTAAATTAGTGTAACTGCACCTAATTCTACTCCTGTAGATTGCACTGACAGACGAAGCTTCGAGAAGAACTGATAGATGGCAACTCAGTATTTCTCCCTGTTATAAGCAAGCAACAGAAACATTTTTGCTTCAACTCTCTTAAAAGCAGCAACTAACTGCCACTCACACCCATCGCTGCTTCTTCATACTCAGTCCAGCAACAAGGGAGGGGAGTTTGTAAGCTAAGGAGAAACACCGCTCTCTGCCAGGGCGAAGCAGCCACACAACAGCACACAATTGCATATTTCTCCTCCGATTCTCCATGTTAGGAATTGTAACGGCTGACGCCGAATTAAGCTACGTCAGGTTGGCACACCTTGCTCTAACGACAACAAACATCTGAAATAACCTGCTGAAGAAGGCCAAGAACAGTCAAGAGAATTCTAGGAGCAAGGGAGTGAGAGAACAAGACCTTGGGATTAAAGGGAACTGGGCTATGAACGACATTTTCCTGTTTTTTAAAAGGCCCAATCCAGCACCTGTTGGGAATTTTTCCATGGACGTCCATGGCGACGGGATCAGCTCAAAGCAATTTATGGCTTTGAGTAAGTCCCCTGGTCTGAAATTACATTCAGTGTGAGGCCAGGTGTTTGAAGGTGTTCACACACCACGGTAAGGAAAGTAGCGTAATGATCTGAGTAGACCAGAATGGCACAAAATCCCAATCTACATTTGGTAGGAGATGCCCCATCCCCATCCGCAGCTCAAAGGAGGAGGAATAAGGTTCTCCATACCACAAATTGCCAATCCCTACCCCGCCGAAGGACCTGCTTTCACGTGACCCTGATTGCTTCCCTGTGCAGTTAAGGGCCCATGCTTACAGTGGGGCATCTCAACATCTTCAGAGCTCAGAGAAAGAGACATCTGCATTAAAGTCATGTGTCCCCAACCATATGGCAATGCCCGCCAGCACCACACGAAGCGTGTGTCTTCACGGCAAGTAAAAGCTGTGTTCTAAACCTGCGTGAGCTAACTCGGGCTAAAACAGCAGTGAAGACTCGGCAACTTGGCTTTTGACTGGGGTTAGCAACTTGAGTTCAACTCCAGACTCCCCAGTAGGCTTGAACTGAAGCTGCTAACCTGAATTCAGAGATGAGCTGCTGGGACTTCAGTGCCGTTTTAACCTGAGTTAAGAACACACCTTTTTTTTTTTTTGCAGTCAAGACATCCCCCTCAGCAGGTTTAGTTCTTGCAGCTTGTGTAGCTTTTCAGTCGACATTGGGCCAATACAGAGTTATTAATTAAATGTATGTAGTACCTGCACTTACAGAATTACATTAACTGGATAAGATCATGGTAATAAGTCACCCCAGAAGGGGAAGGGAGAAGAATTCTAATATTTCTGATGAGGCGCTAGATGCCATGATACCAAATTAGAGCTCAATACACTGAATTAAATTCCGCCCTGTATAAGGAGAACTGAATGAGATAACTACAATTTATTCAAGAGCTACAGAAACATCATCCCACTGAAGCGGTCTTCTGGCTGAAGAGTATTACTTGGTCCCTCCAGCCTGAAAACTGGCTGTTCTCATCTGCTGTATCCATGACACCAGAGAAGTGATCTGCGGTTTTGCAACAGAGAGTCAGAACATATGATATTTCAGTGGCCTCTGCCCTCTAACGCGGAACGGCCGAAGTTTCGCTGTGTAAAGCACACGGCCAAAGGAGTTTGTTGCATAGACAAAGCTTCCCTGAGACACTTACGAACGCAATCGGGCTGTACTCCGCTCCACGTCAGGTTGGGGAGGCACGTTCTAGTGGTCGAGCCTTGGAGCAGGTATCCTTTCTGACACCTGAAGAACATGATGCTTCCCACCTATCGCAACAAAAGATAAAGAGCCGGATTGTCCAGTGTAACCAACCAGTTGACACACACGGTGTTCTACGCCAATCCCAGAGTGTTCAGAGCTCTTGGAAAAAAACTCTGCATGAAGTGGGCACAGTGCTGCTTCATTCATAGAGGTGAGTGTGGCTTTTTTGTCATACCATTCCCCCCAAATTAGCAGCCGCACAAGTGATTTACAACTGATCGAAATTTTTCAAAATGTTGATTACAATATTCATCAAAATTGTGTCCATACAAAAATCCAGGAATAAAATTTCATTAAAATGTTTAGTCAACGTTTCACCTACTCTGGTATTATTTATTAGAGTAGCACTTAGAGGCCCTGGTCAAGATGAGGGCCCCATTATGCTAGGTGAAGTGCAAATGCACAAGAAGATATATGGTCCTTGCCTTAAGGAACAATGTTTATTTTCCTTATGATAAATGTTTAAAGGGACATTCAAAATAAATAATGATAATAGGAAACATCCCTTACTTACATTATCGATGCTACCTTGGCTTATGGACACTGAAAAGGATTCTAAAAATCTAATTTACTTTTCATCAGTATTATTTATTTTTCACACTTTGTTCTACTAGGACAGCAGAGCCAGACTAGTCAGTTTCATAGGCTGCTAGCATGATGCTATTTCTTTTGGGTTTCCATCATTGCAAGCAAGTGTTTCCTTTTAAAAACAGAATAGATTAAAAATAAAAAAAACTGTGAAAGCACTTTTCACTTCTTAATTCTATATAAACTCGGCTCTTTTTGAGTTTGGTTTTTGCTGTTGGTGGGTTTTTGTTGTTGAAACATTTTGATCATTAAAGAAACCCCCACAACTAACAAACTATCAGAAACATTATTTCAGATTTTTCCATGGAAGTTCAAGATACATAGTGGAGTGTAATTCTAGCCCCCTCTTAAATCAAATGGGTATTTTGCCAGGATTTCCCCCATGATCACAGGGATTAGAAGGAAATGACTGATTGAGGTCTACACACCTTTCTGACTCCAATTATCACAACTTCCTGGCATTTGCATGGGTGGGTGCTTACCAATCTTTTTTGCAGGCTAAACATTCAAAGCCAGCTGGAAATTTGGTACATTTGATCATCTTATCCACCTCTCACAAGGGCAGAAGTAACATAAGATTTTCCTCTGCAATTTCTCCCACCTCCTCATCAGCCAATCAACAAACATTCTGATTTTGTGATGTTTCCCCATGTGCAGGCTCTCGTGGGTTTCTGCCTGGCTGATGATGACTGGCTCTCCTTAACACAGCCCAAGAGCGCAGTCTCATCCACAGCATGGGTACCAGCGCGGCTCAGATCTCTTGCCAACACCACTTACCAAAACAAACAAAAAATCACACTTGCGGCGTCTCCGTATTAATGAGGACCTAGAATTAACACACTAAACCCCTGGATCAAGGTAACAAATTAGCAGCTTTACTAAAAAAATCCACTTTCGGAGGATAAACCCTCCTCATGCCCCACCCTAGCATGTAAGGTGTCTTATGTAAGACACAGGATGGGAATGCACAGGTGGAACATGGAGGGGATCTCTCCATGACATTACATTGATTTCTTCCCTCATCAAGCCTGAGATTAGGAAAGCCACTTAAATGATTTGGATTTAAAAGTAATGGAAACGGGGCATGCAATGCTAATACTAATTCCACTAATAATAAATCTTAGTTAGCAACGTAATTAACAGCATAAATCTAATACTTAAACACACTGAAGGGTCGCTGTGGAATCACTGCACACTCTGGCAAGAGTCCATATGCATGAAGTCTAATTGAGGTCCCAGGGACTTCTCGAGCAAGTCAGTGCTAACCGACAACAGTACAGGTTGCACAGTCTACGCAACTTGCGCTTGTGTAATGGATTAAGAGACATGGGGATAAAATGGTAATTACATTACCTGATAACCTTGGGAATTGTTCTGCATTCCGAAGAGAGGCACACCAGGGTCAGCACATGTAGTGAGAGTTGGATCTTAAATAGAAAAAAAACGAACAAGCCATATTAAAAGGACTCAGACACTGAGGGTGTTAGTGAAACTAATATGTACCATTAGAGAGAATTAAACAGCTACTTCTGTCTCTTAGCCTGGGGTGGGTCCAACACAGGGTAACAGGGAAGCATTGCATCCCTCAGGGGAAAATAAACAAGACAAAAATCCACCAGTGGTGTATATTTCCCTCCCTTTTACAGTTCTACACACCATTCGCAACAGTTAATTTAATACATTATTAGACCTGGGATCCACGCAAGAGCAGGTACTGTGGCATCCCAGGCTGGCCTGGGCGCATTCCAATAGCACGCACCAAAGCTGCAGCAGGAGTTCCTAATTCAACTGGCCATAGTTGAGGAAAGTGCAAGAGTGGTTGGAAAAAAACTAGTAACTTAAAACTGGAACCTTTTTTTTTGGTAAAAAAATCTTCCAAAAAATCCCATTTTTCAACCACCTCTAGAGAGTGTCTTTAAGCCCATAGGTAAGCAGGACCCAACCCACAATCTTAATTTAGAGACACAGACAGTTTCCCCCAGCTGCACCTGGCACCACAGAATGTCTAACAGACTGCTCCGTTATCACTGTCTGGGCATTTGTAAAGGCACATTGGTAATGTCTCCCCCATCTGGGCATTTCAGGTATTACAAAACCCTTTCCCTGGCCGTTCGGACGATGCCGAGATGTTATCACTTTGCGCACTGACGTGCAGCCTCTTGGTTTATTGGTCATTTTCTCTCTATCAACAGGGTTGTTAATCTCATTTTCTAATGTTCCAGGCAGGGTTTACACAGGGAATAATAAAGTGGTTTAATTCCAAATTCCATGCACGGCCCTGGAATAGCTGGATTCTGCTACAATAATCTGCAGTGAAACAGGTCCTGGTCTTGACATGTAGGCCCCATCTGTGCTATAGTTATTATGGTACTGGGTCACCTATATGCAACGCAGTTGTGTTCTGACGTGACCTTTTGGTTTTGGCCTACGAGAGGCACTAGCTCCCTTGATATCTTCTCTGCCTCTCTGCGGTCGACAAGCAATGTTATGAAAGTTGTTCAGTGTGGTTTTCCATCAGGATTCTGCTCGGCTGCCTCTGTCACCAAACACTCATCTCATAACCCTGCTATTTCATGGTGATTGATGGTGACTGGAGATGTTAATGCATCTCAGATATATAATCTCTCTTTATGCCTAGTTTGGTCTCAATCCATCAGAAGATGGATACATGCAAGTCAGAAATACCTGCCATTGTCATTACAGCATATATCACTTTCTTCTTCCAGTGCGTAGACAAGAGCTGTGAATCAGTTGAATGAAAGCAGAAATGTATCAAGTTTGTCCTCGAGTTCCAAACTGATCAAAGGAGCTGTAATCCCTGCCTGATAGGTAGCAGCAGCAAGATTGACTGGGAGACGAAAAAACAAACCAACCCCAAACCAACCAAACACACAAGCAAAGATACTTAGGATGGACAGTCCCCTGCTGGATCCATTGGGGAAGCAGCACTGGCTGACAAAGTGCAATTTCCTTGCAAACTCTGTGAGCTTTTGTGAACCTATGACAGGCCAGAGTGAAGCTGAAAAGCCCCCTCTCCTGCCGTGGGATGAGAATGGGCGAAATGTTTGGAACAGGAGGAGCAGCTCTGAATAAGACTCTGCCCAGCAATGGGCTGAGAATAGCTGATATGGATGGATCAGTAGGTGACCTGGGTGTAAAATCAGCTGTGGGCAATGTACATGGGCATTGCATTCAGTCCTTGAGTCGGGCTCAGCAGGAATAGGCAGTGCACAGATGCACAGAAGTTTAAACACTAGCCAGAGCCGTGTGCACTGAGCAGAGGTAAGTCACAAGCTCCCTGGGTGCTGGGTCCCTCGCGTGCAGAGCACAGGATAAAAACAGGGGCTGTGATTGCGACATTAGCAATACTAGCACTAACAGGGGCTCAGACCACTTGGCGAGGTCCTGGTATAAATGCACACCACAGGCAGATGTCAGCAGACAATGGGAGTGCATGCAGACTCTCGACAACGCCGGATCGGGCTCTCCTGTGGCCAGGATCCTGTTCCTCACCTCTGTTTACACTGAGCTGCTATGTGAAGCACTCTGCACCACACTGAGCAGGATCGAACCTTCTCTGGTAACTCTCTCCCTAAGCTAAAAAGAGACTCAAATGAATCGGATGTATCCGGACATAGGAAACACACAGTGCGAAAAGCCCTCACAATCAAACACACAGCAGGAGCAGAGATCACTCCCTCTCCTCCTGGCGGCTAAGGGGAAAAGGGCACACCAATGCTGTAACTAACAGGCCCGTTGTTTTATTCCTTATGACCTGACTAATCAGCCTCTCCATCCAGCATCCTTACGTGCTTCCCTGAGCTCTCCGCAGGTCCTTGGGAACCGCACTGAGTCAGTAAACAAGGGATACAAAGTGCAGCCGGTCTGGGGCTGCAACACACAAGTTAATTCATTTCACTTATTCAGCTCTGCCGAGCTTTTGTCATTTATCACCGGTACGGTTTCCATGGCATCTGATGGAGGCCCCCCAGATACATCAGAGTGTCTAAACTCACTAACTAACTAACATGAAGTCCCATCCCACAGATGAGGTGGAGGCTGACGGATCACGCCAGGTGAGGTGTATTAAATCCGGGTCTCCGGGCTGTATTTTGGGGACCTGAGAGCCCGGCCATCTAACGAACCTCGAGATCGGATGGGATCTGAATAAATAATGCTTTTTTATCGTCTGCCTGGACTGGAAATAGACATGCTGGATCAAGGTTTTCACCAGCAGACAAGTTTTTTCCCTTCCTGTGATTTGTACGAGGGAGACAAATTTGAAGGAGGAAAATAAATTTCGTTGGCAATATAAACGACTGTGTTATTGTGTCCTTTAATGCTACACTCTTCCAGAGGTGTGGATGCCACAGCCTGAGCGTATATTACAGGGCCCTGAACAAGGACTCGTGGAGAAGTGATGAAACATTGGAGGCGAACCTAGCTGTGGTAGTTAAATGCCAAGATGCTCCGGTGACCGGCGCTACATGCATAGCTAATGGTACATGTATACTTGGCTAACTTGCTAGATTAAAGATCATGAATGGTAGAATGAAATCTGATTAGTCCTTCCTCATCACACCATCCCACGTATGAGAACAAGGATGCGATTGATGGCAGGTAAATTTAGAACAATGCAGCTTCTTTGCTCCTGGTGCCCGGATAATAAGGTGATGGTGGCATTAGAAATGGATAGTTAGATGGACAAGTTAGAGGGATAGACGGCATGTCGTCAGCCCATGGAATTCATTGCCACAGAGGCCTGAGTCAATTACTGAAGCTAGAAACAGATGAGACTGATCTGACTACTAATGATTATGTACTGCCCTGAGCTTTCGTGGGGCCTTGGAAACCACTGGGAAGTGACAGACAAGGGATTTGTTAGGGATATGGGGATTTGTATCCAAGTCAGCAGCTCAACTCCACAGCTATGCACAGTAACTCGTATGGTTCTGTATTCTATGGACAGCACCTTTACCTTTCCAGAGGTCTCCTGTTCTGCTGGGAGCAGCTGCCATTTTGGGTCCCATTCAAATGCAGCATGTTACAGAGGACACACACGCTGCACTTTACTTTGTTCCATCAGGAGCTCTTGTGACAATCTGGCCCTGGTTGTGGATGCTGAGAACTTCTGGAAACGTGGCCCTGGGTCCCATCAGCAAAAATCTCCCACAGGTTCCAGGGACTGGGACTTTGCCATGAAATACGGATGGCCGGTGGGGATGGCCAATAGGCAGAGAAAGCATCTGGGGCTGGGAAGCTTGCAAGTGAGGTGAGCCCACACCCAGAGCTGTTCTGAGATTTAATGGGGAGGAGGATCTGACAAGTTAGCAGAAGGAAGATGAATTTGTCATGTGCTGGTCTTCTCTGCAGAAGAAGATCCACTATCTTCCTCCAGCTCTAACCACAGGGGACAGGGCCGAGTAAGTAGGTGAAAGGGGTAGGAGAAATTGGGGAAGAGAGACTGAGTAGATTGATGGGGGAAGGGACAATTGAAGCTTTGGAATGAGAAGTCAGATTCAGGATGTTCCCTTACCTATGCAGCTGGGCTGGGTTCCACTCCACGTCCCATCAGACTGACAGAACCTCCGAGCTGAGCCCACCAGCACCAGTGGGGACAGGCAGGAGAATGAAACAGATGAGCGGTAAGTGAATCCTCTGTCTTCTCTCCTGCCTTGAGCTGGTGTCCCGGGGTCACCACAGAACACAGCTAGAAAAGCCAAAGGGTAGTCAGAGGATGGTGACGAATCTCAGTAAGGGCAAATAGTGTTAATGGGTTAAAGACAATTCTATTAATGGCCAAAACCTCCCAACCCCGGCTTTCAAGCGCTGCAATGGCTCAGGAAATTACTAGTGGCAGAAGGTGCGCTGGCTGCTTTCTGCTCACTTCTGTCTTTTTGTCAATTACTGTTTAATTAACTTTCACTTTCCAACATCTCCCGGCAGGGAGGAGGAACAGACGGTTTGGATCCTTTTTTTATTGGTCTTTTTTCTGCACAATGGTGTGCTTAACTTTGACTGTATCTTTAATTGCACAAGGTCAAATTGCCACGCGGCGCCGTGTCAGACGTAAAGCCCGTTAATTATATAATAGCCGGGGAAAGGTGTAAGGAATGCGGTTGGGTCTTTGTGCTGTTTAATATGAAAATGGCTATTGTGCAGCTGCCAAATACTCAAAGCTAAAATCCGGCTTTATCATTCTGAGCTGTTTCACTAATCTGTATTGTATCACGCACGCAGGTTTTCATCCAGCCACAGGGCCCTGCCTTTGCTCCACATTCCAAGGCTTGCTGTAACACTACGGGGCTCTTTTCATGTAAGGCCTTCGCAAGCCACAGGGGCCAGAATTTCAGAAGAGCTCAGCTCCAACGGAGGCACTTAAATCAGGGCCAGACTTTCAGAAGTGCACAGCGCATCGGTGCCTGGCGGCTGTTAGGGGTCTCTTGAAAATCTGGCCCCCGTTTTGCATGCTAAGCGCTTGGAAAGCTGGGTCCTGATCGATTATCTTCACACCACTCCTCTAAGGTGGCGATGAGTGTCTCCATGTTACAGAAGGGGAAACTGAGGCACACAGCAGTTGGGTAACTTGCAGAGCAAGCGGGTGGCAGGGATGGGGAGAGCACCCAAAACTCCTGGCCCTATCATTCAGCGCACCACACGTCTTCCTTTTCTCCAGCATGCTGCCATCCACCTCTGTCCCGATGGGGTGATGCCCTTGCCTCACTGAAGTCAGTGGTAAAATTCCCATTGATCTCAGTGGGGTCAGGATTTCGCCTGGGGTCAAGAATCACTGGAGTTAGGTCTCCAAACCCATATGAATGTTTAATACCCCACGGGGGAAGTCCTTGTCTTGTAAGGATGGGACAAGGATTCCCTCCTGAGGCACAGACATAGCTGTGAGAGATTGGGAGGGGTCTCAAGCCTGGGTCCCCAAACAGTCCTCAGACCACAGCCACCCCCCAGCAGCTCATAGGTACTAACAGGGAGTGTGGGCTGGTGGACCCTACCTAGGTCACCTTAGGCACCGCCCACAAAGCTCCCAATTGGAGAACACATCTGGCCTCTTTGGTCGGCTCAGACTCACTATTTAAGCCAGAAGGAGGCACAGCAAGTTGTCTGAGTAACTATTTGACTCCCTGGCTGGTTGCAACATTGAACCCCTGCCTTCTTGTCAGACTCCTGAGACCTGCCTTGTTCCTGATTCCTGACTTCCTGTCGTGTTCCTGCCCTACTTCCTTGTTCCAAATCCCTGCCTTCTACAGCACATCCCCGGCTACTGATTCCGGCTCCAATCCTTGGCTTGGTTCTTGACTCTGCCTCTGACCTCCTGTTCCTGGTGTCAGGCTCCTGCTCTCACCACTAGGTCTGACCACCCATGTCCTGATCTATGACCATAGCTAATTCCCATTATTTGAGAAACAATGTATAAAATCCCACCATGAGTTTCATCTCCCTTCAGGCACACCTCTAATGGACGGTATTAACAACCGGGTCACTCTCCCTGATATCTCCTTCCAAGGTGCAATTCACCCTTATGCACCAGGCAATTTCCAGACCAGCAGCCAAGGTTATGCTTGACCGAAAAGTGTTTTGCCTTTAATTCAAAATATTTCCTGCTACTGTGGGCGCATGCATGAGCCATGATGCTATCTGAAGGTTGGGGGAATAAGTCAATCGCTAATTGTGTATGGGTGGGAAGAAACTTCTCCCATGGGCAGGTTATGCCATAATTGTCCATTATGGAGATTTCATACCTTGCTCTCAAACGTCTGGTACTAGCCAATGCTCGAGAGAAGATACTAGTTTGGACGGATCATTAATTGGATCGAGAAAGACATCCTTTGGAGGTGGTGGGACACAAGGGGGTTGGAGTTTAAGGCTAGTGCTCCATCCCCTTTGCACGTGAATACACATGGATGTCGGCTTACGAAAACACTGTGGCAGTTCTCCGGTCCATGTCCCATTCCCTTCACAAGTCAGGACGGCAGGTAGCGACAGCTGGTATCCTTCCAGGCAGCCATAGCTCACGCTTGAGCCCCAGCTGAAATCTGAGCCCACGACTTTCCCATTGGGGATGACTTGTGGGGATTTACAGGTGATCGCTGAGCAGCAAACAAAAAGCACATTCAGTTCTAATGACTTCTCAGCGTAGTTATTTCCATTAATAAACAAATCCACATAGGATCAAAGTTACTTTCTGTGAACTGAATGCATCACAGGGAATGTAGCTAGAGGGGGTCTGTGCACACTTTCTGTTATATGCATGTGTGTTTGTGTATCCTGGGATTTTTTTCTTTGAGTTTTAGGGTCAACCAAATCCCAAACCTCACAGTCAGATCAGCAGGCTTTTGCTAGCTTCCACCGAAGATTATGAATCTGATCCCAGCTTAGTGGGAACATCACCCCAGGGACTCCAGAAGTTTCACAGATTTTGGAAAACCTAGACAAGTTTCAAGTTAGCAAATAACTCAACAACCAGGTTGATTTTTGCCTGGTTGGAAAGTTTTATAGTACTCTGCTTTCAAGTGCATATGAGCACGGGGCCAGATTCTCAGCTGGTGGGGTAAATCAATGTAGCTCCTAAGTGAGAATCTAGCCACATTGTGTCTTGCTCTTGCTACATTAGCTCAAAGTGGCAAGAAGAAAAAAAAGAAGGAAGCATTTATCTTCACAGCCTTGCAGGGGAGTGAAGTATTTAGGGAAGATCCCAAGTGACCTGCATTTCTGACAGGTGGACCTTAAGAACTTTGCAGACTGAGATCAGACAAGCATCCAGATGCTGCTTCACATTTTGTCAGTACCCCTGGGTCAGCAAAACACTGACAAAGAAATCAGCCTCTCTTGCCAGATGCCCAGTGCTTCCGCATTCTGATCAGAGAAGCAGAGGCAACCACAGCTCTGAAAAATAATACAAGCAGGGGGTAGAAAAGCTTTCCAGACCTTTTGGGAGGCCGAAGAAAATGCTTCATTCAGGTTTGATTTGAGTTTGGGGTGAAGACTTGCATATTTATGCAAAGTGCTTCATCCATTCATAATGAGGGAGATTGAAATCTCTTTTACAATGGTGTAAATCCCCAATAATGCCACTGAAGTCAATGGACGTACTCCAGAGTTACACTGGTGCAAATGGGATCAGAATCTGACCCTTAGAGGCTAACCCAGTTTGGAGAAAGCTCTGTTTTAGAGGGCGCTTGCTGTCCGTGTTTGATTTCAAATAAAATGTGGCTTTCGTATATACATACTTTTTATTTTTAAATGGACACATTTGATCTTTAAGAGAGGCCACCGGTTCTCCAACTCTCCCTTTTGAACCATGACATGTCCAAAAGGAAGCCAGGCTGGTTCTGAGGTTTGTTAAGAATAGTTTGCATTAGCTCTACCATCACACACTGTTGTGTTGATCGAAAGCTGTTGCATCGCAGATTTAGGCTGGGATTGTCAAAGGAACTCAAGGGGGTTGGGTGTGGTTAGCGCTCAGCTCTGTGCAATACCAAGGTGGAGAAAGTGACTCAAGACAGAGTGAAAAATCATTAAACATCAAACACCTCTGATCATCAGTAAAGGTGCAAAGAAGAAACTATGGCAAAACACATGAAAACTATGTGACTCTTAAATCTGAGCTACTGTAGGATGGACAGATTACCCCAGTGTGAAAGTTCCTCTGCAGACTAGCGTATATACACAGCTTAACAGCACTTTAGCATGGCAGAGCTATAATACCGTCAATCATTTCTACAAGAAGTACTTACGAGCGTAATGCAACAGTTATTGGAACCTGAGATATTCATGCAACTGGATTAGTAAGTCATAAGCCATACTTAAGAAACCATAAACTGCACAGGTTAAGCATTTTGCAGCGGCTGGGTAATTTCAAAGTATATCACTACAAGGTAAAGGCATGGATCATTTTGTCTTCTAAACCACAGTGCAAGTTCCACACTGGGGTGGCTACTTTTGGATCCTCTTGTGCATTGGGATGCTTACAACGATAGATTCTGCAGCCCACTTTTAACCAGGCTGGGGCCGATCTTCCTTCCTACTGCACGTCATGCATACTATTGGGCTGCCCAGAGGAGCCGGAGTGGGTGCTACCTTTAAAAATCATTTATTGGGCGCGCTCCTGCAAGCCTTCCGTGTTCTGTGCATCTTGACCTCCTGCTGTCTGTCAGGTGACACTAACGGGGCAAATGTGACAATATGCCAAGTTTCCCTCCACTAAGGAGAGTGAGCTGCATGCAGTAACCACGTCCAGTTATTTACACTAGGGCAAAGGATGTGTGTGAGGGCAGGGGGAAAGCCACATGCTTCTAACTCAGAATGGAAACACTTTGCCCTGGCGCAGGGCAATGGAGAATCAGATTCAGGTTCTCCTAGAAGGCAGCAGATTTACCTTCACTGGCCATGCTGAACTACAGTCCAGTGAATGTCCTATTTGTGACTATTTGGTTGCACGTGATGTATCATACAGTGCCTGGGCAATTTGAGTAAACGGTATCCCTGCAGGGTAAATATAGGAGTATTTCTTTCTTTTAAACCACAGTACAGGTTAGATCAGGGGTCGGCAACCTTTCAGAAGTGGTGTGCCGAGTCTTCATTTATTCACTCTAATTTAAGGTTTCGTGTGCCAGTAATACATTTTAACGTTGTAGAAGGTCTCTTTCTATAAGTCTATAATATATAACTAAACTATTGTTGTATGTAAAGTAACTAAGGTTTTTAAAATGTTTAAGAAGCTTCTTTTAAAATTAAATTAAAATGCAGACCCCCCCGGACCGGTGGCCAGGACGGGGCAGTGTAAGTGCCACTGAAAATCAGCTCGTGTGCCGCCTTTGGCACATATGCCATAGGTTGCCTACCCCTGGGTTAGATGGTCATTGTTTTTGGACCTACTCAGCATAATTCGCTTGAATGAGTGAGGAATTGCTATGGTTCAGAGCCCTTTAACTCCCACTGATGACCAGTTACTCACCAGTAGTTCCAATGACCCCTCATATAATTGCTTCATCAATAAGAGCAAAGAGTTCAGAGTCTGGCCCCATGTAGTTATGTGGCACTTTCGCAGTAAAGCTTACTAAGATATCATTAGTTACAGGAGCCTTGAGGCTTGTAACCTAATATCCTCAGACATTTATAGTAAATGGGGTCTCACCCTTGCAGACAGGTTTGGTGCCGTTCCAGGTTCGGTCTTTTGTGCAAATCAAAGAGGACGCCCTGTCCGACTCCATCATGTAGCCAGGAATGCACTGAAACACTACCGTTTTATTGTAGTTAAAGTCATTTCCCAGCCTAAAGCCATTGGCTGGTACACCAGGATCCCCACAGTTTATCACTGGGAAAGGAGAAGACGCAATGGTTAAATTTTCTGGTGCACATAACATGTCTCAAGCATATGGATATGCAATGGCTAGAAACCTCACAGTCCCCACTATCTTTCAACGGATGGTGGTGATCTATCAGCCCCTGAGATGTATGGGCTACAGGGTAAACCAGGGAGCTGGCTCAACCAGGGCAAAGTTTGGAAATGTGTGCGCAAAAAACTTTGCCCATGCTCAGTGGAGTGGACAATAGTCATAACAAATGGCTCTAAGGCCTAACATTATGCAAAACGACATGTTAATTAGCACATTACGGGGGCCCTGAGGTTTAATCATCACCAGTTAACATGCCTTTAAACATGACTTGTCCCTGTTTGTCCTAGATGCTGTATGTTGTTTGCAGACAGAATACAATTTCCTAACACAGGCCTGGCCTCATCCACACCTTTCATCCATCATTCTAAGAACCTAAGTGAACACAATATATGTTCAACAAAAGCTTCCGAGCTCTGGCCAAATCAGGGCACGTACTGGGAGCTGACACACCATAGGGCAGGACTCTGTAGTAGAGCTTACGTCTAGTGATGAGATTTAGGGCTGCAGAGCACGTAGTTTAGCTGAAAAGACCATCCGAAGCGGGAGTATTCCATGAGGCACTCGGGGCCTCAAAGAGTTTGCACGAAGAATTATTTCCACTGGCAGTAGATAGTTTTATTACACTTCTGAACACATTGGGTTTACATGTGCCTGTAAGTCTTAAGCTGGAGTCACATGCACTCTTTCAAAACCTAGCCCTAGTGCCTTATGTTTGTTATTTACCTTGTCTCCCAGGAATCCACTCAGCTGCTCACCTGTACACTCCGGAGTGCTGCCTGTCCAGGTTCCATTGACAGTACAGTGCCTGCTCAGCACGCCCGTGGAATAATAGCCTTCCCGGCACTGATATATAATGGAGCTGGAGAAAACCAAGCCGTCATTAAATACAACTCGTGCGTTGCTTGGAGTCCCTGGGTTTCCACAAGATAGAACTAAAAAGCCAAAATAGCAGAATTAGAAAAAAATTAAAGATGACTCTGATCTCAACCAAAGCAATTTAGCTGCAAAAATCTCCGGATTAATCAGTGGACCACATGCGGTTTTGGAGTGAAATCAACTGTACCTATCAATTCTGTTAGTCTGTAAGGTGCCACAGGACTCTTTGTCACGTTGTACCTACCAACACAAGTAAAGAATCCCAAGAGCAATGGATACAACTTGCCCTGGGAAACCACGAGGAAGCACATCTCAATGCTGTGTGACTTCTGTGGTGAGCGACTGAGAAGTTCTCCTGCACCAGAAGCTAATTTCTCCAGCACAAGATACTCCAGCACGTACCTCATTGATTTCACACTGGGATTCAAGAACATACCCTGGCTGCAAGCCTCCGGATTACAGGTCTCTACTGAATTGAAAGAGGGGCTGGTTTTATGCCCCTGGATACTGATCACTCTGCAGGATCGAGCCGTTAAATTAGCTGAACCTGACATGCAGCTCGAAGAGACAAAGCTGGGCTCTGGGTGGAATGATGGAGGAGGAGGTGGCACCTCGACAGCTCAGAACTAGCAGGTTATTGGAGTCTCTCATTGCTAGTCTGAATTCAAGCCCAGATTGGTAGTGACCAAAACAGATACCACTGAATGTTGGCTCGGTGAGCTGTGTGAAACAAAGGTGGGTTCAGCCCAGTTTCTAGACGTGACTGCACAAACGGAGAAACTGGCGATGAGTGTCACATTAGTGTCAATAGAGGAGCCGATATGGGCCATGAGACACCTTGTTTTCCCTTCAGGTGCTTCTTGCAACTCAAGATGACGACACATCTGGGCATGGGAATCAGTACCCTGATCTGGCTCTGAATTTCACAGCTGGCTTCAAGTCTCTATCATGGGTTGAGCCAAACCCTTAGGTCCCAGCATCTGTAGACAGTTAAATTCTTGGGATCTGAGCTTCATAGCTGGGGCTCATGTCTGCTTTGGAAGCCAATCTTTGCAGACTTCAAGGGAATTGAAGCAGCAGGGGACTCAGCTACCCTTCCATAATGGCAGCCGCTTCTGCTTATTGCCTGCGTATATCCAATTATGCTTTCAGCTGGGGGAGACTATTGCGACGATACAATTATAGGTTTGTCAGCACCCAGGTTTTATGTCTAAACTGCCTCGGTACCACTGCAATAAAAGGGCATCAGACTGAATGGCAGTATGCACAGTCCTGTCATGGCAAAATAAGTACCTGCAATAATTGCATCCAGCCCTCATTTACTGTGGAATTACAGTACATGAAAGAAAATCACATGAATCAATAAAGGCTTAAACCGTTTGTCTCTGACCATTTGACAAGGAAATTCCCCTGGCACTGCAGCACCATCTCGCATGCTGCAAGAGCATCAGTTTGGAAATAACAAGGTGCCCAAGTCTCCAGGCTCTATCGCTGCCCCCCAGACCAGACACCTGTGGGAATGGAATAGTGCCTGCCATTCTGCACAGGTAAATGAATCTCACTTGGGTCACGGACTGAATGTACTGTGCACAGCTGGAAGGAGAGGCCCCCTTCTTCCTTGTTACTTGGTTTGCTGACAGCAGGTTAACATCTGAGCATGTCGGATGTGTATCTGTTTGACAGGGAAAAACTAATAACCATTCCAGCTTGTGTGCGCAGACATTTTGCATGGCACGAAAATCACGTGGGGTGCTCTCTAGTTACAGATTCCTCATGCAGCCAAAGTCTCAATGATACATAGTGTCATTTCCAATAAATGTGGGGATAAAAGTCAGATTCTATCAGCTTAGGAAAAGCACTGGATAAATATTTCACTGTCATGTCTATGCATCATCCTCTCTCTCCTCCCCCCAACCTGCCTCGCGTACGCCCACACCAAAATGCACACCACCGATTCTAAAATAGCCACTGCTACAAAAATTAATCGTGACTTCGGAAAAGGTGTCAGTGGGAAAGGAATGACGACGGTGCAATGTTACGGCACAGTCGAGCACGTGAATATAGAGTAGAAATTCCAATCAGACGTCTGCCAAAAGCCTGCATTGCCCTGGATATAAAAGAGACCTCAAACCTATGGGCAAGTGCTCAGAGTTGAAAGTCATATTTAAAATAACTCAGAGCCCAAGCCAGGAAGCCACGATCCATGTAAAGAATTTCCCATGGCATTAATGGGAGCTGGGAGCACCTTGCACGATCAGGTGACAGAAGAAAACTGAGCGGCATTGGTGTTTGGAGGGAGCACATATCAAAATCAACCCCACTCCCCACCAAACAAGAAAATACTTCGACAAGCAAAATACATGGGTTGGGACTGTTGGTCTTGTTCCTTCTTTAACTGGAAAATATTTCAAGGGATGAGACCCATATAAAATGATAGATTTTAACAAAAAGCGTCAGATCCTCAGCTGCAACGAAGGAGTGCAAAGGTATAGGGAACCCATGGCCCTGCCCCCTTTCCCTTGGCCACACCCCCACACTGGTGACAGGAAGGGGAGCTGTCGTACCGCCATCTCCCTAAACTGGGGTGAGCCTCCTCTGGCTTGTTACGGTGGCTGGATTGTTGCTCTGAATCTGGGTTTATAAATCTCCACCTGAATTACTAACAGCTTGTCAGACTGTCAAAACGGAGAGGAATTGAACGATCTAATTCACTTTTCACACTTTATGCTGATTATTTTCTTGAACTTCCCCTCAGCCGTGGCAAGTGAAATTAGATTGATCTGTTTAGTCAGTTTCACTTTCGGGGTCTAGCAATAATGATACCGTGCTGTTCTGTAGCGCCTTTCGTCTCAGGGTCTCAGTGCACTTTCAAATGAGTAATGAATGATGCCCCCCAGGGAGGCATGATTATGCTGATTTTAACAGATGGGAAAATCAGGCAGGGCAAGATGAAATGATTTGGCCAAGATCTCACAATGATTCTGTGGAATAGCTGGAAACTGAACCCAGAAATGCTGACTCGCCGTTCTCTGCTCTAACCACTAGGCACCTTCTCCTCACAGAGCTGAGAACAGAACCCAGGAGTCCTGTCTCCCAATCCCCTGCTCTAACCACTAAGACAGCCTTACTGTATTCCAGAGTTAGCACAACACACTCTGGTTTATGAGCAATGCCGTGGAATGCTTACCACTAAAAACGATGTATATAGACACACACATCTAATTGCAAACATTTCTATTAATAACTAATTGTTGTAAATCTCTTCACCCCATATTTTTTTGTTTCTGTAGCACACCTATATTTGGGGCCTATATTTTCTGATGGAGTCCCTTTGAAACCAACACGATAGACATGGCTGTTAAAAGTAATCACCATTGCTGCTAAAGATAAGGCAAGAGCCCTGTGCCAGGGGTGGGGGGTGGGGTGGGAGGGGGAGATCAGGCCAAGAATTACAATGAGGAAGGCGAGCGTTGCTTGGGAAGTAATGGGACTTTATCATTTGTTGTGGTGCATGAGATTCACTAATGGGGTGGCTAATACCATTATGCAGGGAGACAGCAGCTCAGTTGTGAAACTGGCTGCGTGCCTACACAAGACAGTAACAGAGCAAAACCAGCATCCTTATTTCCCTGCATGAGTTATCTGCACTGGCCAGCAAAGTCAAAAAGAAGCCGGGGCAGATTAGAGAATCCAGATCAAGACACAGACAAACACCAGACTGTGGTCAGACCCCTGAAACACACCTGTGGACCAGGATTTTGAAAAACAACAACCTCAGCATCAGCTCAGGTTTTCAATAGAGCTCAATGCATTGGGTGCTGAGACTGTTTGAAAATCTGGCTGTAAATGGAGCAATGGGAGCTGGGCACTCGAAAATCTGGCCGTGAGCTCTTCTGAAAATTTCCCCACTGATGTAGTTTGGAAGTTGTAGATCCTTTCAACATGTAATTGTTTTCCCTCGTTGCTGTTCATTTGAGGGAAAGTTTGATTGCTTTCCTGCATGACTTCCTACCTATTCAAGTTGCGGTTATTAAATAAAGATGGCTACTCATCAAGAGTGACTTCAAAATGAAGGCGAGTAGTAACATTTATTGGTATAGGAGTTTTCACCAGGTGGCGCTTGTGACGTTTCACTCCATATTCTTTATGAAAATATGCTTATGATATGAATATAACATAACAGATTCTTTATGCAAGATGGGTCTTGTAAGATATCATTGGAAAGGTTCTAATTTACGGAATGTGATTATCCAATTTGTATGCATGTATCATTTCTGTATCTAAAGTTAGGAATATGGACTATGCAACAATTACAACTGGGTGTGTATTGGGAAGACACCCACCAGATGACAGGCCATCAAATTTGATGAGCCATCAGGAAGGAACAAGAGAACCAGGAAGATACTAATCTCTCCCCCTCCTGGGAGGTATCCGGGGATGTAACAGTGACATTACTAGGTCAGGTGGTCTTGTGTCACCTGATACTAAACATGACCTGGGACTTGTAACTTTCCACTGGAAGGGAAGGGGGGGACAAAGGATTGCCATGTTATGTAAATCCTAGTTAAGAGTGGGGAGGAAGACAAACAGGACTCCTCCTCTCCACGGCCTGTCTGCCCAAGAAGAAAGACTGCTAAAGACGCCTGAAGGGAAGGTGGGAGGGGGTCCAGTCTGAAAAGAAATATAACTGGAACTCTGAACCACAGAAACTTTGCAACCTGCCTAAAATAACATTTAGGGTAAGAAATTACATTTTGTAACCCGTTTCTTAAGTTTATTGAGCTTAGTTTGCGTACTTTGGTTTATTTGCTCAGTAATCTGCTTTGTTCTGTTTACTATCTCTTTAACCACTTAAAATCCACCTTTTGTAGTTAATAAACATATTTCTTGTTTATAACATAACCCCGTGTGTACAGTTCATAATTGAATGGGGGGTGGGGGGGGATAAGAGGCTGTGCATACCTTCCTCCACATTGAGGCAGGAGGCGGATTTTATAATATATCTTTGGGTCTGCACTAAAAGGGACGTGGACACCTGAGTGCTAGGGGAAGTCCCTTAAGCTGAGCCTTCCCAGAACTGATCTCAGTGTCTGTTTCGTTCTGCAGTTTGGTACGGCCCTGCCTGTGTGTGTGCTGGAGGAAGCTCAATAGCTTGGCTCAGCAAGACAGGTAAAAAGGGTGCCCAGGTTGGCATAACAGGCAGGCTCAGTGGTATCTCAGCACATCAGGTGGCATCCAAAGGGGGGCAACCCATCACAGCGCTGTCACACAGTCTTCCAAGTTCTGTTTCTGCAAGCAAGTTTTGACTCTTGGGAAGACATGGCACGTGGTGGTTAGTTCTGAGTTATGCCAGGGTGTGAAGAGGCAGCTTGGGGAGAGAGGGAGTAGGGGAGTTTGGTGTCTGCCTTGGGCTTTGATTAGAGTCAATTCTTGAGGCACAGTTGCTTCCAGGGAACCAGGCAGGCGCGTTGGGATGAGATTCCCAGAAGAAGGGAGTGTCCTGTGGGCTGCTTGACCATCTCAGTTCAGGACCGATGTATGTGCCTAAACATACCAAGTTCCATTTAGAAGACACTCAGACTATGTCGCTGATTTATCCTCCCCTGGGAAGCCAAGCTACAAGGCCACAGATATCAGCTACCATTTGCCATAAGGGGCATCACAAGTATCAGAAGAAGGAGCCACGTTATTATTTATTTACTACAGAGGCTTCTAGGGCACGTGTTCTCATCCCATACCGTTACATACAGTGCTGCTCTTAACATTCCCTCTGCCCGGCAGGATGAATCCCATTGAATTACACTGAGTGGTGTTTCTTTTAATTTTTTTTTTTAAAAAGGTCCTTCCCCTTCTGAACTGGTGGCATTTTAAGGCTCGATGATGGTCAAACCTGAAGCAGAGCAATTCCCTCCAGGAAGAGCAATAAAGCTTCTCTTCTCCTCTCCTACAGATTAAAGCTGTTTACTAAAGAGGATTCCAGTCTAGGTAGCATGTAAATAAAATGTCTCACACGTGCCCCCCGGTCTAATCCTTACAGCGGACAGAATCGTCCTTTTGGGTCTTGCTGCCAGTCAGCAGACAGGCTGAATTGGTCTCCTAACAATGCCTGACACATCAGGCAAAATCCACTGCGGGAATAACACATAGCTCAGAGCATTCGGAGTCCTAAAGCCTTCACTTTGCAGATGGTAATTTACATACTGTTTAAATTAAATAGTAACCTACATTCCACTCAACATGCAGAGGGGGAAAAAAATCCTGTCACAAGCATATTCTCAGTGGTCAAATTGGGATCAATTAAAATAAACGCATTTCTGTTTACTTAAACTGGCAAACACCAGCGAGGGTCCTGCCTCATTCTGGCTGCGGATTTTGTTTAATTCATCTGGCGCGATAATAAACACGCTAAAAGCAAATGTTCCATTCAGCTTTTCAAGGAAGGAGGAGAAACTATAAAGCTTAACGTCAACTAACAATGCAATTGCAGCGTCTATTGTGCAGGAGAGCAAGTGATTTTTGTTTTGTTCCCCCGGCCCCTCATTCCTTAGCGCTGTGCATAGAGAGATGGATGGAGAAGAAAGCAGGGGGAGGGAGGGGAGCTTGTAAATTTGCATGTACATTTTAAAACTTGCTGGAAATTAAAGCTAAATGGGGCTTGAAAGCTGAGATTTTAGAAAGCCTGGAAAGCTGGGTTCTACTGGAAACGATGCGGCCTCTGCTGTCTAACACAGTCAGCAGCGCTGAGGAGTTCCAGCCGCTACCGATAATTGACTCGTTTGATTTCAATCCATTTGTACCTTATGAAAAAATGATTGTGGGTTTTTTAAAAATAATTCCTCCTCTTTCTTGTTTGAATTTTAGAGCAGTTGAAAGGCACCTGACAGCTCGAGGGAATAAAGCCCCTTTCCTTACCCAGCTGGGCACTCAGAAGATCTGGATTCGGTTCCTGCCTCTGCCACACCCCTTCTCCGTGACCTTGGGTGAGTCACTTGGGTCCTGATTCAGCAAAACACTTATTTTAAGTTAAGCACATGCTTAAATTCCGTGGTCTTCAAAGTGAAGCATGTGCTCAGCAGCTTTGTTGGATTGGGATATCACCTCTTTCTGCTGCAGTTTTCCTACTTTTTCCCCGCCCGGTCTATTTAGATGGTAAGATCTGTAGTGCAGGGACGGTCTTGTCTTACGTGTCCGTACAGCACCTGATACAATGGGGTCCTGATCCCAGCCGGGGCCTCTAGGGACTATAAACAACTTGCACCCACACCACCGGGCAGGGACAACAGAAGATTCTGCCCAGCGCAGCGCCTGCAGTGAGCTGGCGCAGCCTTGCTTTGCAGGGGGCAAGATGGCAGCTTGATCTCTGTCCCCTTTCATTTCTCAGCCTCTCTGGCAACATTAACAAGGATGGCAATTAATCAACGGTGCTTTTTTTGTGCCGTAGACCTTGGTCTACTCAAGAACAGACAGAGCTCCTCCATGCTCATTTTGCACCGCGGCTAACAGAAGGGAACGATTTTCACTCGCTGGGCAGGGTCGAACTGAGGCCCTGCAGGCTCCTCCTGACTTGATTATGTTTTCTGTTCCTAGCCGCCGAGCATGAGGTGTGAGTCAGAGACAGACAATGCCCTACAGAGGCGCTGAATGGCTGCGTTGGCATGCTGGAGCTTTGCCACTCCAATGCTGAATGGGGCTCCCATGGAGACGTCCATACATTCAAATGGGCTAATTCAGAAATATGGAAGGGGAGATGCAATTTAGCAGGTTTTTAAATATGATTAGCCCCGATTTAGGGATATGGAACATATTAATCACTCTGATTCAGATCACGCCTTGGAGACCTTTAATCACCAGGTTTTAATGAGTCGGGGAATATGGAACTTGGGTGCTGGGGATATTCTCCCTCCTCCCGTCCAAAAAAAAAAAAAAAATCTTTTTGCTAATAAAAGATGACTCCTGGCTCTGGGAGTTCTTCTTGGACCTGGGCTTATTTACGGCGGGTCTGCTGAACCCGATCCAAGAGGTATGCCTTTGATGAAGTTGCAATTACTTACAGACATATGAGCGGCTGAGTCGGAACAAGCTTTTCAATATGATTTCATTAGTCTGGGAACGTGGTTACTACTGAGAAACCATTATCACATTCTGCAGAAGCTAAAAAAGCCCGGCGCTGTGTGTGGTTTCTAAAGCAGACCAATCAGCTAGTGACATGTAGAGTATGCGGGCCACAGATGTCAACGTTTGGGCTTCGATGCAGCAAAGTAGTTAAGCACACGCTTAGCTTTAAGGCACATCAGAGGGCCTGAAGCATGCATTTAAGCCCACCCCATTTCTGTAAAGCAGGGAAGTCTGTGTTTATGTCCCATCGACGCCAATAGGTCTTAAGAACATGCTCTACGTTAAGGATGTGTATTGCCAAATCAGGTCCTTGGTGACTAAAGTCAAGCACCTAAATAAGAGGCCTGACTTGCAGAGGAGTTGAGCACCTGTAGCTTCTGTTCAGTATAGTGCTTCTGCTTAAATATGGATTCACGCCCCATTAGGCATTGAAAGCTTTGGCCTTACCCACTACATGTATATCCTTAGCTAAAAATACATACAGCTGATTAGGATCCAAAGAGATTTGGGGGGGGGGGCACTGCTGGGGACAGCACGTTCAGCAGTGATGGAGGCAAGCACCATGCCTGGATATGGCCTGCTGGCTTCAGGGACACGGACGGAAACAGAGCAAAGAACACGTTTTGTTTCACTTGCCTGCGCTCTTCCCCCAAGTGCAACCTGGTGGACAGTGGGTTGGGGCCAGGGTTTGGCCCCCATCCTGCCCAAACATGCCTGTCTGGGTAGATAATTGCTGCCAGCTGCACTGGCTGCCCCTGTGGGGGTACAAGGGGATGGGAGAAAGGACTTTGCCACCTGCTTTCCACCTCTTCCAAAATGCACATGCCAGGGGCCAGCCATAACGAGCGCTGCTGGTTAAAACCCCACCATCGTGCAGCGTGGGACAAAAATGACCGTGCACGTGGCTGTAACAGTGGCCATGGGCATGCCAGGCTGGGAAGCAGAGTCAGCATTGTGGGCTCAGTTCTCAAACCCTGGGTTCAAAGCCTGACTCAGAGCTGAAGCACCAGTGAGCCAGTGGCCTACGTCTCCGATCAGCCTATGTCCCAAACACCATGCTTTCCCCTGCACCATTTGAGAGTCTGCTCAATAGAGACAGGTCTGGAGTAGCCAGGGGAGGGGCACTGGGGAGTCCGACTGGCCTGGCAGAGGGGCTGCAAGTCAGAGCATCAGCAGCGTTGCATGCGGTGAGCCCCGCACTGGAACAGGAAGGGGTGCTGCGGATTAGGACCGGGACGCTCTGGCAGAGCTGCCTTGGTTCAGGGGGAGGCGGGGTCTTGAATGGCTGGCGGTGCTGCAGGTCGGGATGAAGAAGATGTGAAATAACGGCAGGTGAAGAGCTTGCATAACCTTGCTTGTGCTGCCTCAGTGCTGTCAGTCCTCACTCCTGCCTGCCTTAAATGTACTCGCAACATTAAAACAAAAAGATGGAAATCCCTGCTCCAGAAAGTCAAATCTAAGACTCAGAGAGTGCAGCCCCACGGGTACCTGACCCTGTTTGCACCTTGCCATGAATACAAACGACAGAGACACAGCGCACGACTCCACACTGAGAATGACTTGCCTATTTCGGTCGGCGAGGGCCTAACACTAAACCACCACATTATAGGAATAATGTTACTATTATTCATAAAGCTGTGATTCAAAACTAAAATATCCCCACTGCATCCTGGTGCCTTTTGAATTCGAGGGGTTATTGATCCCAGTATTAATATATACAGCCCCTGCCAATCCCCTCCACCAAAACCCCCCCCAAAAACGGGAAAGAAAAAATAATGCCCCTCCCGCCTGAAGGCCTCAGTAAATTAATAAATGTGATGCAGTGTCTTTAATCAAGGGCTGCATCAAACTGGAATAAATTTCCAATTCATTTAAACTCTCTCCGAGTTCTTGGCTTTCAAATCAGCTGAGGAGAAGGACTTGCGCAGGTCTCCTTGCTCATCGGTTTCCTGCCTAGTTTGGGGCTTTTGCTCCTTCTCGGATTGATTTTTAAATACTTCTGTAATAGCAACAGGCAGCACAGTGGCTCGCAGGAGCTGGCCTGGGGTTTATCAAGTTGGATTAGGGGGTTTTATTCTTTTTCTTCAAACAACATAAAAGGGATTTTTTAAAATAAAAAAATGTTTATTAGGATTTTAATTTGCATTATGCACCGCTGTGTCATGTCACTTACTCATGCATGCACCAGCTCTGGCTTTCACAAAGGTTCCAGGCAAGGAAAGTTTCCCTTTTTGCTGAATTTTCTCCCCAAACTGGTATTTAATCCATTGGTGGCCCCGGATTTGGAGATTCTAAGCCCAGAAGGAACCATTACAACCATCTAGTCTGACTCCTGGATAGCTCAGACCGGAGAATTCCACCCAGCCATTCCTGCACCCAGCCCAATAACTGGTGAGGTGGGAACACCGTCAGGGCCGGCTCCAGGGTTTTGGCCGCCCCAAGCAGCCAAAAACAAACAAACAAAAAGAAGCTGCGATCGTGATCTGTGGCGGCAATTCGGCGGGAGGTCCTTCGCTCCCAGCCGGAGTGAGAGACCGTCCGCCGAATTGCCGCCGAATAGCTGGACGTGCCGCCCCTCTCCGGAGTGGCCGCCCCAAGCACCTGCTTGACATGCTGGTGCCTGAAGCCGGCCCTGGGAACACCGGCTGAACAGAGCTGAGGATCAGCCTCCAGCAGACACAACCAAGGTAAAACAGGCCAAAGGGCTTTTCCTCGTTCCAGCCTCAGATGCTGAAACGAACCCAGCCATCGTGGGGCCCCGGTGAGACCACTGCATGAGGCCTGGCAGATCCAGGTTGGACACAGCACAGAGACATGTGCCCCCCACCCCTTTTCTACTGGGAAGTGGAACATGGGGGATGAGACCTGCAGGTATTTGGAGGGTGCAGAAGGGTGAACCACTGTCCCCTCAAAGACTGGCAGGAAACCCTGGAGTAAGCTAATGAAACAGGTGCCCCTCGTGGTTTCTTGCCAGCTAGAGCAGAGGGGAGTTCAGCTGTGCTCCTGCCCTCCCCGCTTGAGTCTGGACTGGAGAGGACGCCTGAGGCTCTAGGTCCGGACTCTACACTGGACGGCTCCTGGGACCCAGACATTTCTTGCTATGGCTCACTTTGAACTGTAACTGTTTCAGCCTCTGTACCTAGGGTATTTGTAACCTTTCCCTTTCCTGACAAGCTTTGTAAAATACCCTGGCCCTTCGCCATGTGTCTGAGTGGTTACTGGGACCCCTCAGGACTAGCCCTCACAAGGCCTCACCAATGAGGCAACCACGGTGCTTGCCTCCGAGCTGTGGTACATGGGGCACATACCAACACCATAAGGGGTGTGGCATACTCCACGTTCCCCTGGAGAGACAGCCCGCGAGCAGGGGAGCGGTACCTTCACACTCCGGCTGCGTGCCGCTCCAGGAGCCGTTGGCGTGGCAGGTCCTCTCTGACGAACCCCGGAGGGTGTAGCCCGGTTCGCAGCTGAACCGAACCATGCTGTCCACACCAAACTCGCTGCCCAGCCTGATGCCGTGCGAAGGGATCCCTGGGTCACCACACGTTCCCTGGCTGCCTCCTGCCGAGCAGAGAAAAACACTTTGTCAGCAACAGCCAGGGGCAGCAGTGCAGGCGTCGGTCCTGGCCCATCTTCCCCCCAGCTGCAGAGAGGAGTTACCTGTGCTACACAAGCAGCTACCTTAAAGTAGCCAGTCTATACGCTGCATCCTCTCATTAACCTTCTAGTTATCCGCTGGGATCATGAAGCCATAGTTATTGGAGCCTCCTAGATTTTAAGGTGGGAAGGGACCTGTGTGATCTTTAAACCTCATCTCCTCCACAGTGCAGGCCATAGAATTTCTCTTGGTAGGGGGGAAACCACCTATTAACCCATCCACTCCCTCTCCCTGCCATCCCAGGGACAGATGTCTTCCAATGTTCTGCCCAGTGGGTTTGCTCTAAATAACCCTAAATGATAAGCCTTCCACCCTTCCCTTGGGAGACTAGACACAGCCCGAGAAATCTCACAGCCACTACGTTTTTTCTCTTATAGCCAGGCTGAATTTTCTCCCCCAGTTTCACCCCTCTGCTCCTGGTGACTTCCTTGGGGACCAAGCAGCAGAATTACATGGAGCTCCCTGGCCCGCTAAGTTCCCCTCACTCATTGGTGATGTGGGGTGTGTGTCTCTAAAACTGCTCTCCCACAAGTCAGCCGAGCCTTGAAACGTGGTGGCTGTTACAGCCCTGGCATGGCATGTTTCATTATACCGCACACATCACTGTAGTAAGTGGGGAGGGTGAAATTCACCCAGTGGGGAAAGCCAGCAAAGTCCGAATTTAGCTCTTGTGCTGACCTTCTGCACAGGTGGTTATTTCAACCCATGTGTCTACTGTCTTTGGAAGCTCATTGCTTTTTAAGCACTTGCAAAAGAGGTCCCATGCCTCCCGAATCTCCAGAAAGAAACCTAGACAGATGCAGAGACTTTCTGCAGCAGCTGCTTAGGCAGCAAGAGGTTTGTTTGCCAGCATCAGTCAGGCGGATGGTACCCCTCCAAGCAGAAATGATGAGATGCTCAAAGCCTCCCGCCCCAATCCCGTTATCCTTGCAGAGCAAGGAGCTGTTAGCTTTGCAGCACAGACGCGCTAGGAACCCAGCCGAGAAACATCCGCTCGCAGAAATCGCTAGCGCTCGGCACTGCTGGCGGAAAGTTAGGGGGACATGAAGAGAGAGGCAGCTGAAAAGGTTGCCTTGCAGGGATTCTTTGAGAACATGTCTCCCCACATGCCAGGCTCATGCCAAGTCTGACTGTTATCAGCTCTCTCTGCTAATGATCTCTGTAAACACACCAGCCCCAATCCAGGGAGCAATATTTCACTCCTACAGTTAGAGCTGAAGCCCCTGGCTCCCAGGCCCTCTGTGCTTTGCTACGGTAATGAGCTTTGCGGCATCGTGTCGGATGTAAAAAATAATGAAGACATTTGTCATCCAGGAAAACACTTGTTTTTAAAAGGGTGGCGGGAATCCCTCTCTCTGGCCTCACTGTTCTCCTCTGCGGGCGACTTATTCCAAAACGGCTTGTTCCGATTTGCTAAAGCCACTGTCGCAATTAACGAGCTGCCTGCACATGGCGAAAACCTTCGCATTGGAAACAGCCTCAACTGGATTCTGGCCTCTATGCATCGCTCTGGGCTGCAAAGGTTGGCCCCGGAGGAGAATTTCCCCAGGGCAGGAGCAGTGTAGGGGTGGCATAGATGGCCCTATGCTGCCCTCAGTGTAGGGGAGTGCTGGGGGCAGGAGGTGGCATGCTGGACAATGGAGAATCAGGCCCTTAACTGATGTTTGAATTGCTGATTATTAAAGCGCAGGCACAAGACAAAAGGTCCGATTTCCCATCACCTTGGTTCTTATTTGCACCAGTACAAGTTGAGTTTGGTGTGAAAAAGTAGCAAATCAGAATCGTTGGCTGACACGTACCAGTGGTCATGTTTCACGCCCACTTTGCAGGGCTGGAAATGACTCACATAGGATGCAAGGAAGCCGGGAGGGGTAGCGGGGAGGAAGTCAGGTCCCAAGTGGTTTGGAGTTCGTTGCAGGGGGTGGGGTTTTCAAAAGCACATGGCACTGGCCTAACTCTGTTCTCTCTGAAGTCACCAGCAGATCTCCCATCCCACTGGTTTCAATAGGAGTCGAGTTAGGCTAAAGCTGAAGGCTTTTTAAAAAAATGGATATGAATTAAAAAAGAACCTTTCCAAGTGGCCATAAAACACTAAGCAAATCACAAATTGTTCTGTACATACGTCCTTCAGAGAGATTGAAATTGCCTCTTAATATTTCCCCCCTTTTAAGTGCAGGTTAAACTTGGTCAAGTGGAGCTGCTAGGTCTAAAGTGGCAAAATTAAAAATTAACCACTTCCTCCTATTGCCTCTGCTCCAGCTAGAGTCCCATCTCCTTCGTGCCTTGCTCTCAAGGGGATGGAAGGCTGCATGGGGTGGGAGTGGGGTTTTACACAGCTCGGGCAGTTTTTCAGTTCCATTGGGGAGGGAATCCGCTGATTTTGTGACTGAAGAGACTTGGATGTGGGTGAGGAACAAGACTGAAACAAGGATGGATTCCGCACTACTCCAGATTCTCATAATCACATGTGATGTTTGCTTATCAGGACATTTCTCAACCTGTGAGGGGAGAAACCCCACTCTGGTCCAGAGTTTCAGAATAGCTCAGCTCTCAGGGAGGCACCAAGATGGGTGGCCAGATCTTCAAAAAATCTGCCTGTGTTGAGATGGGAGCTGAGGGTTCTTGTAAATCTATCACTTATTTTGACACCCGAGCGCTTTTAAAAATATAGGCCTGATTGTCGGCGATGAGCACTTGGAAATCGGTTACCGTGAGTCTATCCCTGCCCGTCGTGGATAAGGGACATCCCATGTATATATGCATTATCCAAAGTGATGTGCGGTACACGGGACAGCGCTGCTGCATGGAGCAACAGCTCAGGTGTGAAGCCTGAGATAGGAGCATCTGACTTATCTGAATGCATGAGAGAGAGAAAGGGAGAATCTGAAGTTACATTGTGAGGAGCAATTTGTGAGTATGAAACCTCCCCCCAAATCAATGCTCTTCACAGATGCACAATAGGAGCCATTGAATAGCAAAGAGCAGGCTGCAGTATTGACTGTGCCGTATTATTTGTTATGTTTAGAGCATTCACTGCAATGATTTATTCATCCTGTGCCACGGGACAAAGTTTACTCTTTATCGGCACCCACTGTCCAAGGTGCTGGAGGCTGGACCGCTGAGCTCCAGCTGGGCTTTCCAAGTCCTGCAGGATCCTGATCCCTCCTTTGTTCAGAATAATATAGATCTGAGAGGCCTCGTGGCTTCTCTTCTCCAGCTGGAGGCCGGGTGGAAGTGTGGTGGACTGTGAAGAAGCAAAGGGTCATCGCACTAACCCTGACCAAGTCTCCTGGCCTTCTCACCTGAGCAGTGAGGGAGGGAGCCACTCCAGTGCCCGTCCAGCTGGCACATGCGAGTGGAGTTGCCAATCAGACTCCGCTTCCCCAGGCAGCTATAGCGGACGACAGACCCTACCGTGTACCTATCGCCTGAGATCTGGGAGTGGGGCGGGGAGCCAGGATGGCCACAGGAAACCACTGAAACAAAGAGAACAACATTATGGCTTGCGTTACTATCTAACTGCAGGGGACGAGCGTTCAAAAGGAAGGTGCAATGGGTGCAGCTGCAAAACACTCCCCTTTTGCACCCACAAAGTGGAATTTGCAGACACAGAGCAATCAACAGTTATGGGCCAGACCCCCTCAGTCGGTGTAAATCAGCATAGCTCCATTGACTTAGAGTCATAGAGTCCTAGACTTTAAGGTCAGAAGGGACCAATATGATCATCTAGTCTGACCTCCTGCACAACGCAGGCCGCAGAATCTCACCCACCCACTCCCGCAACAAACCCCTAACCTATGTCTGAGCCACTGAAGTCCTCAAATCATGGTTTAAAGACTTCAACAGAGCCTCACCAATTTACACGAGATGAGGATCTGGCCCTAAGTGACCTTAGCATGAACTGCCCATTGAAATCTTGCATACCCTTACTCCCTACTCAGAGGAGCTGGCACAAGAGTCATGCACCACTGAGGTGTTCAAAATAGAGTTGCAATGGTGCACAAACCTTGCATTGATCCCCGGGGTGGATTTCACCAGGGCTGGTCATGTAAACATTTGCACAGGGGCTGTCCCAGGTCTGTGCATGCAAATACCCAAATGCACACGCAAACAAGGATTTTCCAGGCATGCACTTTGCACGTTCCCGTGAACATCCATCCCCTATTAAAAATGAATATTTACACACACACACGCACATATCCCTTGGCAGTGTGGGATTCTGTCAACACATAGCCGTATTAGATGCAATGTCACACCTGATGAAATTACTCTGGCAGCTTGTAAGAACCGCTCACCCTATGATTGCTAGTAAAAACATTGTTAACAATAATTAATTGGTTTATTTAGCTTAGCTATTAGGGTAGATGAAGCTTGGCTGTTCACAAACAAGCTGACAGCTCTAAAGGCGATTAAATATGATCTGATCTAAAAGAATCTTAATGTGAGGGCCACATGCCATTAGGATTTCTGAAGGGAATTATCAGCAATGGATGCATTTCCCCTTTCTGCGTAGGTGGAATGCATGATGTATACTTCAAGAAAAAGAAAAGGGTGCGGATGTTTATATACAGTACGTGGGCACTGAGAGCTGTGACTAAAACCAAGGCCTTTTTCAAAAGAAATGAGTTTGAGAGCTAATAAACTCGTACTGTAACTAACAATTTAATAATGGATACTCCAGCAGACACATCTAAGCTAAAAATCTGTGACCGTATTGGGGGTTGTAAAGCATTTGTACAGACAGTCGGAACAAATTTCTTCCATTGTGCTAGATTTTGCTGTGGTGGATTTCACTTATTGTATCAGAATCCCTCTTCTGCCCCTTACAGAACAGGGTTTTTTCCTTCTCTAAAATACTCACTAGCCAAAATGCTCAAACCTGGGTTACCTGATGGCAAGGTTCCTGGGTCTACATTTTAAAAAGTGAGTAATGAGTACAGATGCTAAATAAAACTGGCCTGATTTTCAAAGGTGGTGAAAACACCCATAAAATCTTCTGAAGTCAATGGAAGCTGTAGGTGCTCAATGTTTTTAAAACACAAGACCACGTTTATTTAGCTGCTTGGCTATGGATGTAAGGAGCCCGGCTTGAGGTACCCAGGTATGAGCGGGTTGGCTCTTTGATTTGAGTGCCTGTAGATTCTAAGGATGTGGTTATCACTTGTCAATTTCCCATGGCTTGTGCAGCATGCTTGTAGATGTAAGATGGTGGCATGCTGGTAACAAAGGAAAAGAAAATGTGCCAAAAAACTAGTTTTTATGAGTTGGTGTAAAAAGGACAAATAAATTAAGTAATTAAAAAAAAAAAGATTGAGGCTTTGGAACAGCTCAGCTGAATGAAACTTAAGCGGCGAGGTAGGAGATTTGATTGTCCCCCTCCATTTCTGACTGTTTGACCTATTTGTCCTGCAAGGGACAACTTCTGAACAGCAGATGCACCAATTGCAAGTAAAAGAAATCCTAATGATTTTATTCTCGAAGAAGGAATGTAAACACGAAAATCAATAACCATCGCTTATCTGGAGCTAGTGTGTTTCCCTGTCACCTCGCTTGCCCCCTGTCCCTACCACATCGCCTTTCTTCCTTGTTAAGTGCTTTATGGGTTTCATGGAAAATTGACTGGATCCACTGAGGAGACTTTAACTGAAAGGTTATGTCTAGCTGTGCAGGAAGGGAGCACATCCATAGAGAGGTTCTGCTTTCTCTATCTGCCTGAGCAGCTATATAATTTGCAATCACCTTTGCCGGGTTATAATGATACATTGGCTGCTTTGGATTTTCTGTTGGGGACCATTAGGTGCATGGTGAATTATGCCATTTTCTCAGGGCCTAATCCAATGCCCATTGCAATCAGTGGAAGGACTCTGCAGTCAGGCTCCAAGTGCAGTGTGACTTAGTTGCTAGAGTACTGGGCGGGGACTCCGAAGACATGGGTTCTATTCCTGGTTCTGCTGCTGGGTGACCTCGGGCAAGTCACTTTGCCCTTCTGTGCCTCAGTTTCCCCATCTGTAAGAAGGGGAGAGTGATACTGACCTCCTGTAAAGTGCTTTGAGATCTATTGATGAAAAGCATTATGGAAGAGCTAGGGATTACGAATCCAGCGTCCCCAGCTGCCTGACTAGTATGAACTTCCTGTACTGTATTACAGATCTTGTATCTATCTATCTATGGGTTTTGTACACTGCCTCTCCCCCACTGTACCTAAGCACATAGGATTGGGTGATGCTGTGCTACTTGAAATGTGTCACTGTTGTTATAAAATGTTTTTCTTACATGGTGTCTCATCCTGTCTGGTTCCAAACACCAATCTTTGGGGTTATATGGGTCCACACTTGGTTGGGGCTCAGAGTTCTTGGGTCTAATATACTTTTAAGGTGACAGCAGCGTGTGTGTGGGCACATGTGAGCTATAAAGCACTCATAAGCAATAACCCACCCCAGGGTGCATTACCTAGGCTGCCCCCTAGGCATGCCTCACGAGACAGAAAGAGCAGGGTACTTAGAGCCCAAACTGCACATCCTGCCGTGTATTCAAATGGTTGTTTTGATCAGTTCTGAGCGGTGTGGCTACTGGCTCAAAATCACACAGTTCAGAGCTCCCATCTCCTAAATCAGACTGCTCCCTTAACCCAAGCCTTGGCACAGAATCTCCCATCTCTCTTCACTGTGCCTTTACGTATAAACATCTGTAACTAACTTAAAGGCAACAAGCATTAAGGTTACTTTAAGGGGGAAAAAATCTACAGCAAGAGTCAAGAAGCGAGTCCTCGGGAACATGCATTTTGCAAAAGAGTAAGAGTAATGAAGGTGTTTATTTCGATACTGAACTGACGTTGCCTTTCTCCAAAGACATGTGAGCGAGTGGGTGGGTGGAAGTTTGGATGTGTACGAGCTGTGCTAAATCTGCTGTGGCTAATTACACGCTGCCTTGCTATAAATTCCCTGTGTGGGATCTACTGGAGAACTGACGCTTCTCTTCGCCACCTACGATATTGTCGCTGGAGCAGAATGGGGTCAGGAATCCAAACTCAAAGGCGTCTGCATTTCATTGGTGGGTGAAAGGATCCCTACCTAATCTAATCTCTCCCTAGACCATATTTTTTCCCTTCTAGGGGCACCATCCAAAGCCCGGTGAAGTGGATAGGAAGACGAACATTGATTCCAATGGGCTTTGGATCAAACCTTGTAGGCATCATTCAGCTAAAGAGAGATGGAAACCCTTTGGGATGAAAGACTGCAATGGATCATTTGAGTATGACTTCTTTAGCAATGCCCTAAACAAAAGGGTTAGGCTCTGAACAACTTACAAAGACACTGTGGGAGGGACCGGTCCCAAGTGCCATCCCCCTGACAGGAAAGTACATGTGTGCCCAATAAGTAATATCCATGGCTGCATTGATATGAGACAGTTGTTCCAAAGCTGAATCTGTGAGGACCACTTGGCTGCACTTGACGGATGCTGTTTTCCAGGTGCCCGGGGTCAGTACAGTTTACAACTGCAAACAAATAACAGAAAACAAAAATACAAAACAAAGGGTGTAACAAAGAACAAAGGACTCTCTAAAACAAGGAGGAAAAGGGGAAGAAATCTCAAGTCACACATTCCGCAGTTTGGGTTCTTTCTTTTTTCCATCTTTAAAAAAAAAAATCAAACAAAATAATTGGATTCAAAAGAAGAGATCATCTTCTGGGCCCGATCTTGCCACGTGACGTGCAGAGACAGAGCCTCGCTGATTGGCTCACTGCAGGATCGGGCAGTTAGCGGGCAGGTGAGAAGAGCTGACTTTGCCATTGACCAGGCAGCAGTAGGGACAGAGATAAGTGGCTTGACGGAGTATAGAGGAACGGAGTGCAGGGATGGGGAGGGGAGGAGGGAATTTGGTAAGTGAACTTTAATGCTAATACTGAAGGAGGCAGGAAGCCCTGGAAATGAGAGGGCAGAGAGGTTAGCATATGGGAACATGACTGAGTGTTTCTGGGTCAGATCCTCGGCTGGTATAGATTGGCGTATCCCCACTGACTTCAATGGAGCCTATCCTGATTGAGACCAGCTGCAGATCTGGCCCAGTGATTGTTTTGTTCTTATTAGCAATTCACACGTCAATCGATTGGAAGGTGGTGGGGAAGGGGGTGAAGCCTCAGCATCGGGATCAGCTCTGGGGTGAGTAGGTGCGGTGCCCCTGAACTCGGGGGGGCGGGGGAGGGGTTGTATCTGCTTATGCCACATAGGAATGTTTGGCCTTCAAACATCACTCTTATGTTCCCACTCAGCTGCAAACTCTGCTTTACGCTGACTCATGATGGCATCTAACTGGATTTCAGGAACCAGGAGTAACCAAGGACGTGGCCCAGAGAGAAACAAAGTCCAACTCATCTTGGTCACAGGGTGTGGCATTTGCACCGTTCCTTCATCAGCAAAATCCCCATCGCATCCTCTCTGTGCTTCCCACTTACCCTCCCCTGCTACCTTAATAGCACCCTGGCAGCTGAAGGAATGACTGAGCAGGAAAAACAAAACACAGCCTCAGTCTGCAAGGGTTTTTCCCTGGGCCAGAGTCGCAGCTGGTGAAAACTGGTGGAGTTCCACCCACGTCAACAGACTGACGTGACACTGAAAGAGACGGAACGGCGCAGATTTACACCAGTGGAAGATCTGACCCAGGGTTTGTAACTAGAAATCAAAAAGTTCAGGATGAAAATAGAAGAGGAGTCCCCTGTTTGGGGCTCTGCCCCGTGAATGGAACATACCCTTCTTCTACCGCCATTTCCCAAGCGGCCCCTCTGATGCACCCAAGTGCTTGAAGAGGAGGAAGTCGAGCTGCTGCTATTCCATTGTCACAACCCCATTACGCTGCAAAACTGAAGGCATTTCTGATCCTTGGACTATAGCTCTAGCCACCATCTACCCCTTCCAGCACATTCATACGCTCTAGGCCTCAACCCCAGTGGTCGAATGAGGGCCAGGGGGAAGATGACTTACTGCGGCAGGTGGGCAGGGAGTTGCTCCACTGGCCGTTCGCCAGGCACTGTGACTGGGATGCCCCTTCCAAGTGGTACCCGACGTTGCAGACGAACTTGGACACGTCGTTCAGGTTGAACTGGCTCCCCTGCGTCAGGCCGTTGGCTGGGTTGCCCGGGTGACCGCAAGTGATGGCTACAATCAGAAAGCGGAGACATTATCTCTGCGGCCCTCGTGGCTGCAGAAAGTGAGCCTTCCGCCTGGAAGGACAGTTCTCAAGGAATAAGGTCACCAAGAAAACACCACCGTATAACAACAGCCGCCCTAAGCATCGAGGGCCATGTCTTTGGAACCACACTGATTTACACCAGCTGGGGATCTCGCCCTGTGTTGCTACTGCTGGGGGCATTTCCTAAGGGAGATCAGCACTCAATTCCCACTGTGATTTGGGCACCTAATGCCCCTAGGCTCCTCTGAAAATCCCAGCCGTTATTATTCATTCATTCACCGAGCACCCACAGATGTGCTAGGCACCACCCAGACATTCAAAGCCATGAGGCCTGATTCTTCTCTCACTCACCCTGGCATAAATCAGAAGTTACCCCATTGAAGTCCATGGAGTCACACTGGGTGGGAGGGAGGAAGGGGAGAGGAAACAGATTTAACAGTAAGAAGAAAATCAGGTTCCTGGTACCTAGCTCAAAGAGCGCACAATCCAAACGGCATGAGATGAGAGAGAGGAACACAAACCCTCCTGCTTCAGGGTGTCAATCAGCTTTTAACTGATGGGGGTTAGGAAGAAACGCATCAGCAGATTATCCCAGAATGTCTACTGCAGGATTTTCCTCACACCTTCCTCTGAAGCAACTAGGACTGACCACTGTCAGAGACAGGATGCAGGGCTAAATGGACCGGGGGTTTGACCCAGTGTGGGATGCTTATGTTCTGAAGACAATGCGAGGGGTAGGGTGGGGACAGAGAGACACAACAAAACGATTATGTGGACAACCAGTAGAGACAGTGCTTGGATTTAATATAGGCTTGATTGGCTCATAGCTAGTTGGCCCTCTCCCCCCCCCCACGACAGAATCATGGTTGGCTCATGGCTGGTTGCCCCCCCTCCTACAGAAACCGGTCTTAAAGAAAGATTTAAAGCCATAGCAACCCTACTGCAAGGAGTAAAGTTGGGGACCTTTACTCCAGAGTACAGCAGTATTTTCGGTTTGCAAAGGAAGCTTGAGGATTTTCAGCTAAGAGCCTTCTGACCACGTTAAGAATATGGCATCCTTGGATAGTCAATAAGAAAGCAACACTGATTGGAGGACATAGGAATTGCCATGGTGGAGCAGACTGATAATCCATTATTAGAAGTCCAGGGTTTTGTCTCTAACAGCAGCTGTGCCAAATGCTACAGAGGAAGGTGAGAAAAAATAATATACCTGGTCAATTGGGCAAGACTATACCATGGGGAGAGAAATTTCTTCCAGACTCTAGCTGGTGACTAGTTTAGGCCTTGAAGCATGAAGATTGATAACCTTTTGGTACTACACAAAGCAGATGTCAGGCTCTCTCTGAGGTACCCATGAGTCACCATTAGGGTCCTATTATAGTGGTTATGAACTAGGTGGTGGATTCTTTGTCAACATAAAAAGGAGAGTCTCTTTAGACTGCACCTATCACAAATTCAAGTTCATACATAGCATAGCAACTGTTGTGGAGCAGGTTTAAGAAAAGAAACATTAACAAGGCAGGGAATTATGATGGGATAACACAATGCCCCGCTTCTATATAAATAATGACACAGCCTCCAGGCATCTATTTTCAAAACCCAACAATGCTCCGTTTTAATTACTTTAAATGCATGTTACCCCAAAGGACTGCTGTAGTTTTAATTACTTTGAGGCCATCGTTGAATATCAGGCCCCTGCTCAGGATGCTCAGAATCCACGAGCAGCCAAATCAGCTTTTAATTGCCAAAAAAAGGAGATGAAGCTAAGCTAAGCAACTGAAAGTCCTATTAAGGCCCCTGCGTTTGAAAGGTAGGTCACCAGTGCGAAGTGCATTGATGCAGTCAAGCAATGGGACCTGCTTCATTCTAATGGGCTGGGCGTACAGACCTTCTGTTGGATTCGTTCCATGAGAGACCAACCGATCCATGAAAAGGCATGTGCTTTACAAATGCTGTGGTTTAATTAATCTAACTGGCTGAAGGTGTGGTTTGAAAATTCCCACCAGCCAATAACGGTTGGCTACCCAGCAATCTGACTTACTGGCCCGGGCTCATTACTCACCTAGTGGGCTAAATGTGTTTTCTGCGTCTCATTGTGGGTCACAGATGGCTAGTAAAGAAGAACCAAAATCTTGCCTTTAAACACTCTCACACTTTGGGTTTATTTGGAATCTGGTATCAGAGTCTGAGCCCAATTTTCATCTGATCTTTATCCTCATAACAGAATGAAGGAAAACCCAGGGTGCAAACGGCCCTGAATTTTGGAGCATCCATAAAGTTTTGCAGTTTGAGCCCAGCTCTAACAATTAGACTTGCATGTGTATTATTTATGGTTTTGCAGGGCATCTACTGGCTGCTCTGTATCTTGCTCTGAAATGGATGTTGCTATCACATCTGAGCACATAAAGCTACAGCACAGATAGGTGAGGTTGGAAGCAAACAACCGGCAAACCAGGATATGAAATATATGGACTGCGTCATCTGTTGATTGGAAGATATTAACATCATAGTCAGAAATCCAGTGAGTTATTTAATTAGCTTATTTACTGAAAAGAAACCTTGCATTTTAGGCAAGGTGACTCCTAAAAATGTAACATGGGATAGGGACTAATTTTCCTCTCACTAACACCTGTGTAAATCAGGAGTGACTCCACTGATGTCTATAAAGTTGCTCAGGTGTAAATGAGGTGAGAATCAGTATTTTGAGCCAGATTCTGGCCTCAGGTCTAAATCCAAACTAGCTTCCTACATTTTAAGGCCAGAATGGGCCATTACGATTTTGTCTCCTGCAACACACAGGTCCAGAGAATGTCACCAGGTCACTCCCACATCCATACCAATATCCTCTAATTCAACCACAAGTTATCTTTTAGGCAGATATCCACCCTTGCCATGGAGGTTTTTCTATCTGACTTCAATACAGTTTCTGCAGTTTGATATCAGTGGAACTAAGATCGGAATATAGAATGGTATTATTCCATTCCAATGTACCTCCCAGGACATGGTCCTCTAGCACAGACACAAGTGCAGCAACTTCGTAAGCTCTCATCAGTTAAAAATATATGAAGAAAAATAAAATAAACCCAAGAAAAAGGTGAGAGGGTTTGTGGATCTGACACTGAAATGTGTACAGAAAATCAATGGTCAATATTTCAAATCTTACCACTCACGCTACACATACAAAGTATTCTCTTGCACATTCAGGTGAGATATTCGTGCACACAAGCACTCATTTTGCATTCACAATAGTTGCAGGCACCTGAGGGAGGCAACACACCATGGCAATTTGTGAATATCTGGCCACAGGTATTTTAGCAAGGGGAAATTCTTTGTGCAGTAGGGATCTCTTGAACAGATGGTAGATTAGAGGCACAAAATCAACAGGGGGACAGCTCATGAGAAAGCCCATAAATCACAAGTTAGCAAAATGAGGATGCTTGCCTACACAGTTTGCCAGTCCTATTTTGTTCCCAGCATGGTGGCTGAAATCACCCTAGCTCTTCAGAACGCCCTGAGAATTAATTTGTTTGCTTCCAATTCAGGGCATCTTTTGGAAACCTGATTACATTTTATTCTCTCCCTTTTGGAAATGAGTTTTAATGCTTGTGAAAGGTGCCAGATTCACAGCCCTGGAGACTGGTGCTTGGCTAAGGAGAGGACAAGCGGTACAGAACGGGCTGCAGCCAACGTTCCTCATCCATGTGTCTCAACTTTGAGCCGGAAGGACCGCCTGCAGGCGTGAGGTGGCAAGTATCCTCCATGCTGACTCAACTCCTTGGCAATGCAGCTGAGGCTACCAACACACCAGTATCAGTTCAGAGGGGCTGGGGGGATGTTTTTATTGTAGGTGATAGGCTCAAGACTGAGATTATCTTCCCAACCCACAGTCATTAATACAGGCCTAGCTGGCAATCATTTCTCACTAGGGTTGAAACCTCGACTGATCACCTAGATGCAAAATGCTCCCTCCCCAACCGGCTCCAACCAGTCCTTCCTTGCTTGTTCAAGTGCCTTTTCCCCAGTTGCTCTCTCAGTCTCTGAACTCCTAGATGAACAATGCCCTGACACTTCCGCCTCTGTCCCTTCAATAGCAGGGCTAAATAAACCTGACAACATACTTACGCACACAGACAGGAGTCTTTCCAGACCAGTGATGGTCCTGCTGGCAGATCCTCACAGACATCCCAATGAGGCGAAAGCCGGGGTTGCACTGGTACACCACGCTGCCTCGGTAGTTGTAGTTCTCCCCGTTGATCTGCCCATTGACGATGGGGTTGGGTACGCCGCAGTGCCCGGCTGGATGGGGCACACAAGGGGATCCTTTCAGAACTGTGCACACGCAGGGGCCGGTGGCAACGAAGCAAAGGACTTCCCATTTCCGGATATGGGGCCTGACCCGGGGCCAATGGGTGTCTTTCCACTGACAGGAATGTGCTCTGGGGTCAGGCCCGGGGGCATTTCCTAAGAGGGTGAAGAGGCCTAGCCCCCACAATAGTAAATAAAATAGCAACAAATAAAAATAATGTCTCACTTTTATAAACCTCTTTCATCTTCCCAATCCAAAGCTTGTTACACTCTTTGATCAGCTGAGCCTCAAATCCCCTTGAAACATGTGCTTAAACCCCTTTGAATTCAGTGGGAGCGGGACTTAAGCACATGCATAAATTCTTGAATTGGGGTTCTGGTCTCTCATTCCTCTGTGAAACATAATTCATCACTTTACACAGATATCGCTCCAGCACCTACCCAAACATTTCACTTCAGTTCCACTCCAAAGCCCATTAGCCATGCATTCCCGTACACGCGATCCCACCAGGGTATAGCCAGTATTGCAGGAGAAGATGGCCGTCGCGCCGTAGATGGTTAAAGTCCCAATCCTGTTCCCATTGGGAGGCGTTGGCAGGTCTCCACAGGAGATAACTGAAAGAGATCCCAAAGCATGCAGTAAGGAAGAGCGGCTGGGGGAATGCTTTGGAATGCAATGTAGTCTGTGGAACCAATTGTCACAAATTATTACGGAGGCCAAGAACTTATCAGAATTGAAAAAGAGGATTAGGTGTTTACATGGCTAATGAGACCATCCACAGTTACATGACACAAGATGAAAACATATGGGGTATAAATCCTCATGCTTCAGGACATAAGCCAAACTCTAACTGATGGGGATCAGGAAGAAACATCCCCTATGGACTGGTATTTCCAGAATTGTCCAGTATGGGATTTCTACAGGATCTGGCAATGGTCAAAGTCAGAGACAGCATACTGGACTAGACAGTCTGATGCACATTGGCAATCTCTATATTTTTGTATTTCAGATGCCTTTTGGGAAGATATACAGAGGTAGCTGGGTGACATTTAATGGCCTGACATATACAGGAGGTCAGGCTAGAAGATCTAATGGTCCCTTATGGGCTTAAACTCTAGGAATCTATGACTATTCGGGCAGCCTGAGTTCTAAAGAAACTATGAAGTTGACATAAGAAGTATGACCCCAGAGACTTCCATATTTATTCTCTTCCAGTGACAGCCAGATCTGCTTAAAAGTCACAAAGATATATTGCAGGGAACGTGCCCAAAGTTTGGATGACCCTCCAAACTTCCCCAGTGATTGGGGGGAAGTGTGGATCCAAAGTTTAATTATCACGAGCTGTAGATTGAGATCCCGCCCACAAAGTTCAGATCTGACCCTCTTCAAGCTTTCTGTCTGGGCAGTCTCTAATATTTTCAAACTCCCTAATGCTTTGAACTCAACATGAGATTTGAGGATTGAGCTGGGTTCTTTCTGCGCCTTCTCTTGCCACCAAGATTCTGCAATTGGAACTTAGCTGACAATGCTCCCGATGAGGCAGAATGGGAGCTGACTCACTCCCAGAACAGGTTGAGCCCTGAAATGCCAACAAGAGCAAAACCTTGCATCTGACAGTGAAGTCGGCAGCTGCATCTCCAGACACAAAGGTTGAGTAAAAGTGACATTTCGAAGGAGTAATTTTTCTGTCTCTATCTGCACTTAAGGAGAGAAAAAGACCTTTTACAAAGGAAAGATCTAAAACACAGCAGTTGCATCAGAACAGACAGGATGCCTGGAGGAGTCACTTAATTCATTTGGCAAGAGCGTTTTGATTTACAGATCTACACAGTTTGCCCTTGTGAACTTGGCATTTGTGTCAGATTGGAAGCTCAGGTTGGATTTTCAAGTGGGATTTTTGTTTGTTTGTTTTAAATGCAAACTTCACTATGGCACTAGTGGCAGCTGACAGCAAAGGATGGACAACTGCATTTGGGTCCATGTAGAGCGGTTCCAATTAAATTAAGAAGCAGCTCAACATGTGGCCCATCCCTTGCTCCAAGCTCCTTCTACCTGAGGAATTCGGCAGCACAGCAACTAAGGCAGGGGTAAGGGTAGGGGTCGGTGTGTGTGTGCATGCAGGGGAGGGGGCTTGTGGGCTTGGTGGGGAGGGAAAACAGATTCCTCTGTGAGATGTTTAACACTGCAGTCTGCCCATGAATAGGCCACTGACATTTGCCATCCTTACTTTTACACGTTGGCATAGGGTCACCTATGCTCCACGTCCCATTGGCTTGGCACTTGATGACCCGCTGGCCCGTGTAGTAGTACCCAGGGTCACAGATCAGCATGAGCTGGGCGTCGTACTGGTACTGGGTCTCATAGGTCAGCCTCCATCGGCCATGGTCCACCGTGATGCTGTTGATATCGGGGCAGGTGACGGCTGGACAGCCGCCACAACAGTGGGGGAGCAAGGGGGGGAAGCAGAAACACGGGAATTAATTAATGATTTCACTTTGGGGCTCCTTCTGCCTTAGGGCTTGTAACAGGGTGTGCTGGTCCTTTAAGGAAGGCTTCAGCACCAGCCCAGCCTGTTTCTGTTTACAGCCCAGAACCAGGAAATTCTGGGAGACATAGTTTCTAGGTTTGATGGGAGTTGGTGGCTTGGCAGCAATGGATGCTGGGAAGGGGAGAGAGGATGCCTGCTAAGAGAGAGGTCAGGGGAAAGGAAGCTCTTTCACGTCTCGGTCCCCCTCTCCCAGCATGCATTGCTGCCAAGCCTACAACTCCCAGGCATTATTCCTCTCAGAAGTGCCTTGTTCTGGGCTGAAACTGGACAGAGACTGTGCTGGGCCTGCAGCCTCTCTTAAAGGGCCACCGCATCCTCTTTTTACAGGGCTTCTTCTGTCCTTTGCCTGAATATCTGATTTTAACCTCTGAACAGAGCTAATTACAAAACAGCCGGTGACAACCTGTGAAACACAGTGGGGTAGTGTTAGGGCTTTGCCACTCAGGGGCTGTCCAGAAGTTACATAAGGCATTAGGGGCGGGTCCTTAATTTTTCTTGTTTGTTTTGCTGTTACAGAGTGTTACAAGGGGTGGGTGGGTCTTGAAAAATCACCCCCCAAAATGTGCTGCGGAATTCACAAACAGCCCCTAGAGGGCGACATTGTAGCTCTCGCGCACATACACGTTCCATCCAGCAGAGGGGGCCGTGATGCACATTTTAGAAGACCAGAAACAAAGCCATAAATGTAACGTTCCCTTGGCTGGAGAGCCTTTCTAAACCACCTCGCGAATAAGGTGACCGGGCCCAGCTGGGGGCTACTCACCCACGCACTGTGGAGGGATGTTGCTGTTACTCCACTGCCCTGTCTGCAGACACTCTGTGGTGGACTCCTCTGCGGCCTGCAGGTGGAATCCCTGGTTGCAATGATAGACAGCTTTGGTACCCACTGTGTACTCCTTGCCGAAGACGATTCCGTTCTTCGGGGCTCTGGGCACTCCACAGGAGATAGCTGGGGAAAGGGGAAAAAATACTGCCCTCTGAGCTGAAATGTGGATAGATGGTTAATTAATAGAACTGGGCCCACTCCAGGTGCCCCCACCGGTGGATATTCCAAGCCAGATCAAGGTTTCATAGCTCAGCCGTGATAGACTGAGCTAACTTCCCAGATCCAAACCACTCCTAATTTTGAGATTTCTGAATCCAGATTCAAACCCAGAGCTGTGGCCCATCTCTAGTAAACACAAAGGGCCAGATCCTCAGCTGGTGTAAATGGGGGTAACTCCATTTTTTAAAGTCGATGGCGTTATGCCCCAACCTACGTTTTATATAGTGCCTATAAATACTAAATATATCACAAAGTGCTCCACCGTTTTAACAACAGAGTTGCAAGACTAAATAAAAAAACGACCTTTGTATTTAGATCCTATAGCACCCCGGACCTCAAAATGTATTCCTAGCATTAATTAATTAAGCTTTCCGACACCCTGGGAGTATAGAATACAGAGAATTGTATGGTTTAATTGTGGCAGAGGCAGGACTAAATTTAGAGTTACAGGCAAGAGGGAAAAAATGGTTGTCAGATGACAGGTGAAATTAGATGGAGCCAACAAAGTGGAGTGAGACAGGGGGGCTGTTCCAGGTGACTGGAGCTGCAGAGGAGAAGGCTCTCGCACTGTTAGTGCGAAGACACTCACTGTAGTAGACCAGAGGGAATGGTTTGGTGGTCAGCTCGGTGTCCAATAAACAGAGGTGCCAGAGAGTCTATTAACCCTTTCCATTCAAGGACTTGTGGGGCAGGATTCCACACCCTGAGTTAAGACAAGATACCTATCTTGAAGGGGGTACACCGATTCCTCTTGATTTCTCCAGGCAGAAAGGGACACCCATCCAAATTCTTCCCGATGGGGCCCTGCTTCCCTATGGGTCAGGTTCTTGAAGCATCAGGAAGAGCAAACCAATCCAAACGTAGCCCCAGAACCTCTCGGCTCCCGGGACGAACAGGTCACCACGGACAAATGCATTCTGACTGGCCTCTGTCCCTACTGCTGTGTTTTGTAAAGGGACCCGCTCAGTGCCACAAAAATAACATTGTACACACACAGGACTGCAGGCTGGGGGACTTGCTGCTCTGTTCAACTGCACCACACCTAATGAGTGTGGGGAAAGCTCTCATTGAAAACCAGGAAGTAGGGACGGGGGGAACATGGCTCCATCCCCATGTACTCCAGGTAACCCAGTTAACCTCATGATGACCACTTTACTACACTAAGCATAATGGATCGTTAGAGGTGAGGATGCCCTTGACAACTGGGTGCTACAGTGTTGAGAGCCCTTCCTGACCCTGCTAGTCTATCCCAACTGATTTCTGGGCACCCCCCCTGTAAAACAGGAGGCTGCAGGGATGGTATCCCTAGCCTCTGTTTGCCAGAAGCTGGGAACGGGTGACAGGGGATGGATCACTTGATGATTACCTGTTCTGTTCATTCCCTCTGAAGCACCTGGCATTGGCCATTGTTGGAAGACAGGATACTGGGCTAGATGGACCGTTGGTCTGATCGAGTATGGTCATTCTCATGCAGTGTGGTGGGCTGGAGTTCAAGGCCCTGAAAATGTCTGGCTTAATGGGGCAGCAGGGACAGAGAGAGCGTGGAGGGTTTGGCAAGGGGGCTGGTCCTAGGGGACAGAGAGGAGTGGACGCAGAAGCCTGTCACCCAAGCACAAGGTGGATTGCAATGCTTGTGTCAGCGCTCCAGGTTTTGTACAACATGCTGCATATCATGCTGACCTCTTCCCCTGCCCACAGAGCTGGAAAATTGGGCAAGCAGAAGCTGTCTTTCAATCCCCTTTTCTTCATCAGCATTCACAATGGCTGGAAAAGTGGCTCGGGGCTCGCCTCCAAAAATAACAAGTGGGTTCCCGCCCCTCTCTTTTCGAATCCGGGCTAAGACAGCAGCCGGTCCATTTGGACTGGTGAGTCACGGGCCCCGACTCAGAGCCCACCCGTCTGGACTGGCGCACGATGGCAAACGGGAATGGAGAGCTTGTGTAATGTTACGCTGCCATTAGAAAGCAGCCAACGGAGCCTCGCCGCAAAATGCCACCACAGGCTAGGGAGGTGGAAGAAGATAACAGGACTTTTAGGAACGGCCGCTTTGGGGTGGACCCCTGCACCAAACAATGGCACACGGGGGTGTCTCTTTTCAAAAGGGTCTAAAGTGAATTTATTACTGGAGTGACCATCCCTAGAGAAAGAGCTTCCTCTGCTCAGCCACTGCGTGGGCACACTCAACACACCGTACAAAGGAGGGCTTGTAAAATGGGGAAACTGAGGCACAAAGGGGCACCGTGACTTCCCCAAGGTCACCCAGTGGCAGAGCCATGACTAGAACCCCAATTTCCTGAATGCCACATCGGTGCTCTAGCCACTAGGTCACAGCTGCTGCATTCAAGCTTCACCAGGATGGGACCCCCTCTAGTGGTGCGAGGAGCGTCCAGTCCTCCTCAACTGAGATGAGGGCCCTGGTGTGCTAGGTGCTGTACAAACACGCAGCGAGAGACAGCCTCAAAGGGGTTAAAAGCCACACAGACAAGGCATGCAATGGGAGAGTATTGATCACCCCTACAGGTGGGGAACGAAAACACAGAGAGGTGACGTGGCTTGTGCAAGGTCCTACCCAAGGGAGTCTGGAAGAGCAAGTCACAGTCCAACACTTCAGCCTTCCTCTTATTCACCCTACAGGCCATGAAAGATTGCAAAACTCAGAGCCAATCAGGAGAGTGGACAGACCCATCTCATTTCATTCTGCACAGACCTGCTATTGGTGGCATGGCTTTCCACCCTTAGAGGTGCAAAGCGCTTTCCTCTCATTACCAGCGCTGGAGCCACTCAATGCTCCAGTCTGGAAAGCAATTAAGCAGCACCTAACAGAAGCCGGTCTTGCTCATACACGTGGGTAATCCAGCAACCTGGTATTAGCGGGATCAGGCATATCCCCGGTTGAAATGATAATCACACGTATGTCACTTCAGCGAGCTAAGGAGCTTGATGAATCCGGCTAGGAGACGGGGTGTCTAGACAAGTTGCCCTGCTGAATACCAATTTCATTCAGAGGTGAAAGAAGATGGTGCTGGAAATTCGTATCATTCTTAGCCTGTTAGCTGTCAGTTTGTAATCACTTTTTTTCACCCATTATATCTGATCAAAGCAATCGAAGGGGTAACCACCAAGCCAATAGCTTTTCCTCTGGTGTCTACCTCACCCTGTCTGCCTCTCGGAGTCAAAGAGAAAGAGGAGAGACAAGGAGACGGTGGTGTTCAGGGACTTTGCCAAAAAGAAAACTCTCAGAAGTGAAAACACTAATGGACTGATCCAAAGCCCATTAAAGTCAGTGCAGGTACGTCTACACAGTAAAAAAAAACAAAAAAAACCACCCACGGTGGCGAGTTTCAGAGCCTGGATCAGCTGACTCGGCCTTGCACTTCAGGACGACAAACAGCAGTGTAGACGTTCCCACTTGGGCTGAGCCCGGGCTCCGAGACCCAATCCCCTGGCTGGGTTTCAGGGCCCAGGCTCGTGCCCAAGCCCCAATACCTGCACTGCTATTTGTAGCTGCTGCGGGGTTTTGTCTCTTTGCGATGCAGACCTACCCTAAAAGTCTCTCTGTTGACTTCACAGGGCTTTGGAGCTGAGCTTTCGTGTGCCTGGAACCAGAGAGCGGAGACTGCTCCGTGCTTTATGCTGGTGCCGGGATCCTTTAGCACCAATGCCTTTTGCAAACCAGAGGACCTAGTGGTTGAGGCAAGGTACTGGAGCTGAGCAGAACCAACTTCTGTCACAAGCCCCCAGCATGACACAAGGATTATCATCCCCATTTGGGGAAACTGAGGCACGGAGCGCTTAAGGCTGGGCTTTTCAAAGGGGCTGACGAGAACTGGGTGCCCAATTTCCATTGAAACTCCATGAGATTTGGACACACAATTCCCTACATTTCCTTTGAAAACCCCCAACCTTAAGCTGGGTATCCCAGTTCCCCCATCTGTAAAATGGGGACTCCCACCATTACTTGTCTATTTATGTTGCAAACTCTTGGGGGGTGAGCGCTGTCTCCTGCTGTGTGTGCGCACAGCGCCTGGCACAATGGGGCTCTAGGAGCTACAATACACACAATAAATACTATTGGAGAAGCAACACCAAAGCAACTAGCAACACAGACGTAATATTGGGGAGGGGGTAATGACAAGAGAAGAAGCACTACAATGAAGGGGCCAGACTTACCCCAGGGTAAAATTAGCACAACAGAGAGGCAACCCCACTGCAGTGACACCATGGGACCCAGAGGAGAATTAGCCCCATGCTATTTATGGGCTTCTAGCACTATAGCCAGTTATTTCTTCTTATTATGCTGGTTTCCTTGTGTCTCTGTAGCTGCCTGTTTGATTTTATTTGGACACCTGCCATTGCATAAACCCAGTGTGGACACAGAGGGTAGTCAGAAATAATCCGGGCCATTCAGACCAGATGTAGTTAAATAAAAAGTTCATTAGGCTACTAAGCCCCTCCCTTCCCCACAAAACCCTCTGCACCTGCAGATGGCCAGGCTGAAATATGAACAGTCCATCATAGACGGCTGGTTGGGCCTTCGGACATTGTGCTTGCTGCATGACATGGGCTCCGGCGCCCTGCGCTTTGCAGTGGAAGGATGTTCCTACTTGCAAATTTGGTATCCTTGAACAGAATGTGGGATTATTTAGTCTTTATTTACAGGGCCCGGCATGGAGCAGAGAGGCTTGGTTTTCGGGATGGCAATAAACTTGCCATCTGCTCCAGCAGTGCATTACCCAGGTTGAAATGCAAGCGGCGCAATCCTGGGGAGTCGGAAAAGAGGATGAAATATTGGAACTCTTCCCAGGGAAAGCAAAGTCAACAAATATCTTTGAGGGACCCATTCGGAGCCTAGCTCTCAGGATAGGGGAGGGGGGAGCTGCTGGGGAGGGAGGGGGAAGGTATGAGAGCAGTGTTTGCAAGAAGAATGTGTGCTAGGGAAGAGGACACAGGCTTTGATGGCAAACATGTAGCTGTGATTGCAAAAACAAGGCAGCTTAAAAATAGACAGCAGAGGTAGAAAAGATGTATTAGATCGTCTTGTATTGTCCCCTCTGTGCCAATGCACGATTGCTCCCTGCAGAATGTTCTGTCCTAGTTCCATAAATGTCAACCAGGACAGAGCAGGCAATAAAGCTTACTTGGAAAGGATGGCGAAAGGAATGGAGGATTATGAGCTGGCAGCAGGGGGCTATGGGAAATGTCATTGTTAACTAAACCATGTGTTTATGGGGACCCCAGTTCCCATCCTCCTGACACGGCTGATTGTCTGAGCAATTTATTCCATGTTGTGGGGCAAGTTCCCAAATCCCTGCTGTGTGATGCTAGCTACTGGAAAAGAGAGATGCTGAGGACAGCCAGAAACAAAAGGTTGCCAGTTGGCTGGAAGAGAGCAACAAAAAAATACGTGCTGGAGTTCATGTAGTTGTACTGGGCAACATATACAAGCCAGCAATTGATCTCATCTCATCAAGGCCAGAGGGGGGAGCTGCTACCACTGTGAATTACAGTCATAAGTAGCACTTAGCTAGCGCTACTTATCTAGTCCTACAGAGCTCAAAGCTCTCGACGATGGTGGGGAAATAGGATTTGTATTTTAAACATGGGGGAGAAACTACAGCACAGAGAGGGGAAGTGACTTGCCAACAGTCGTACAGAGAGACAAGGAGAGAACCCAAGAGTCCTGACTCCCAGGCCTGTACTCCACCCACTAGTCCCAAAGGATGAGCTTTTCCCCAACTTCACCTATCTAATATTTGTAAAGATACTGGGCCATACGCATTCCTGAAGTAACTCTCCGGAGTGGGTGCAGTCACACCGGAGAGGAGTTTGGCCTGCTGTGCGTTGATAAAAGAAGTAACCCAAATAAAGGGCAGACTGTTAACCCTATCATTGCTGGGTCTCCCTGCGCACTCCTGCTGCTTCACTGGAACATGCCAGGTGCCTACAGGGCAGGGTGCATGGCCGAGTCACAGCCAGTAAATCGATCCACAGGCACAGGCAGGTGTTATTGGGGAAGCAGCTCCCGAGCGAAACTCTGCTCTCAGGCAGCACTTGACTATCCAGAGAGGTCCCCGCTGCTTTAGAAACAGCCGTGTGCCTGGAATGACTCTGGAAGGAGCGGGCTTCATGCAGGGTCTGAGCTGCCAAGCTCTCCATAACACCACAGGGGCTTTCTGGCTTCCAGGCCTTGTCGCTGTAACTAATGGACCGCACAACTCAGGGGAGCTTTGACAGTCAGCTTCAGCGCAATCACCAAGGGAGGCCGAATGGGACTCGGGCCCCCCGTCCCACTTTTATTGTCTTGTCGCTATCCCCCTCGGTGCAGCTGCAGGACGTGTCCCCCACAACCCAAGAACCAACACACTCTCTCTATATAAGTAAAATCTCCCTGGTGCTTTAAAATTCCCCATCTTGCAGGAAGGCAGGCGTAGATCCTCAAAGGTATTTAGGCACCTAACTCCGCTTCAAACCAACGGGAGTTAGGCTCCTAAATACTTTTCAGGATCTAGGCTGGAGGGTGGTTTTGTTTTGTTTAATGAGAATGCGATCCCCAATGTAAATCATCTTTTAGGGCATCTCAAGGGGCCAATCTAGTAAACGCTCAGGAGTGTTACAAGCCTCTGGCGCAGCAACAAGGGTGGTGGGGCTTTCCTTTAGAAAGATTTCAGCAAGTAATTCCTGCTTTCTCAGGTACCAGACAGAAATTCTTCACACTTGGTTTAATGTCTCATTCCACCGGGATTCATGAGCAGTAGTTGCCATGACAGCCTGCTGCTAATAGAACTGTGTCCGACTGTCTGATTCAGCTGCTCTATTCAACTAACCAGCTCTGACCCCAGTTTGTATTTTAGACTGGGGTTCTTCACTTGTTTGCCCCAGCCACATCCCTTATCCGCCTCTTGTTAACAGCACAGCTTTCCGCAGCTTGGATTGCTTTACCCCACTCGCCCTTCTGTTAGTACAAACCCTAAAAAGAAACTCAGAGCAACCAAACACAGAGCAGCCCTTGCAATTGGAAAGGATGGGTCCCAGGGCAATCCCTAGCAGTCGAGAGTGTCCATATCCCCTCCTGCCCTCTGCAGTTGATTGAAAAACAAAGAAAGAAGTTAGCAACATTTTTGCGAATTTTACTCCTGAGTTTTTTGTGTCGAAATTTCAAATTTCGACCGAACAACATCACCCTGAAATGCTATTTATCGAAAAATGGTTAAAAAATAGAGACAATGTTGCAAAATTTCCCGTTCCTCCCCACACAGCAGCTGGGTTCGTCAGAGTTTTGCATTTTGAAAGATGTAGCCATCTGGGATTTTTTCCCCAGTCCTCAGAGAAGCTAAGGTGTGAATGGACAGGATTTACAAAAGAGCCTAACACCCAGGTTTTTAATGGGCGTTAGTCACCTAAATACCTTTAAAAATCTGGCCCTAAGTAATTTAGGAGCACAAGTGTACCTTACGCTCCTAAAACACTTAAGCATCTCTTGAAAATCCCATCCTGAACTATCCTGCTACTCCGCAGGGTAACGGAGAACACTAGTATAAGAACACCTTGCCTACACGGTACCTGTTCTCTGGCCAGTTTCGAGAACCATCAATACAATGTTGATTCCCCAGCGTTACATTCACTTGGAACATTACAGGAAGAAACATTCGGAGCTATTGGAAAACCCCGTCCAGATAAAGAGGAGTGTTTTATCAACAGAGAAAAGCAGGGTTGATCGTGGGATTGAAAACAGGTACAAATACCAAAAGCAGTGAGCGGGGAGAAGAGAGCTGAGTTTAAAAAAACAAGGATGGAACATGGTGATGCAGCAGGTGATGTTCTGGCCGGAGCTTTCCCCTCTGATGCATGTGCAAAGCGCCGTGTGCTAGAGACACATGATCAATAAGAGAAATTCACAAAGGACCATTATGTGCCCAGCTCCTACTGAAAGCCAGTGGGAGCTGGGCACCTACCTGTCATCCGTGGCTTGGGAAATCTCCCCCTTAGCACACAATAATTAGCCTAGGCTGGGATTTTCAGATGTGCCTAAGGGAGTTAGGAAGCACAATCCTGCCACTGAAGCCACTGCAGGTCAAGGAGACCCATCCTCCGTGGGTGCTTCTGAAAACCCCACCCCAACCCCGAAAGGCCTTGCTCCAGACTGGGCTGTACCATGACCCAGTTGTTACACATTGCGACCCAGGCTTGGAGCCCTGTCCCCTTCCCTAAGGCTTCAGAGCCTAAGCTCTCGCCCAAGCCGTAACGTCGACTCCACCTCCTGGCCCCTTGCTCGCCCGGAGGGAACATTCCCCCTGCCCCTACCCGCAGCCAGAGGCACCCAGCGAGCAGGGGGGAAAGGGCCGTGGCAGTGCCCCCAAGCAAGCCAGAGCTTCATCCGAGCTCAGACTGAGGAGCTCAGGGGATTGGGTGTCCCCACAGGAATTCATTTGTCTTCTCCCCACCTTGGCACAGAGGGACCGCTTCGCTCCAGTGGTAGTAGCCTTGAGGGTGCCTTGAGCACGTGGTACTGCTGTGGCCAATGAGACGGTAGCCCGCGTCGCAGCCGAAACGGATCTCGCTGCCTGGCTGCAGCCCGGTGTGGCTTAGAATCGAGCCGTGGAAAGGGGGCGGAGGGAGGCTGCAGTAAGGAGCTGGAAAAGGGGGAAAATATGTCACACACACACATCTATTGGAACAAAAGAGGCGCCATGTCGAGACAAATTCTCCTCTCTGTGCGTAGGTGTTAGATGGCGTTTGCTTTGGTCTGAGACCTTACAAGGAAAGAGAGAGGTTGCAAAAAATACAAAGCCAAAGGGGGAAATGTTACAATGGCACATCATCAGGAATGGGCATCATTAACAGCAGTGCAAAGAACCTGTCCGCTCCGCGAGTGATTTCCAGGCATATTTAGGGGAAGACTGTAACATTATTGTGGCCTGCATCTGGGGCAGTGCGTAGCAGTCCTGCTTCAGCACCAGACCAGGGAGGGAACTGAATCAGAGAGACACTTCCATCCCGGCTCAAAGGGGGAAGTAACGTGCTACACTGGTCTATGCCACATGACGTCCCCCCTTTGCACCAGCTCAGGGCTGCTGGCTGGCATGTTGGGGGAATGGCGTCCAGGCTCGGCCCACCTGCATGGGAGAAGGAGCAGCCACTCACGGAGATGGCCCTTCCAGCACCGTGAGATGCAGCACTGGAGTAAGGGCAGCTTCCAGTCCTGCCCTTAGTAATTTAGGGCCTGACCCTGCGAGGTTCTGAGTGCCCCCAACTCCCGCTGGATTCAATGAGTGTTGTGGGTGCTCAGGATGGGGCCTTGAGAGGGCTCTGCGCAAGGGGCGGGGGTGTTCTTGAACACCGAAAGCGTCTGAACGCAGCTGATTTCAGGTTCTGTTCCAAGTAGGCAGGGTTGGTCTGACGGTCACACTCCCTTTGAGCAAACTGGGGCTGGACCCGGAGCCATTATTACAAAGCACCACAGCATTCTAGAGTCAGCACCGAAAACTCTGCAGGTGACAATCCAGACGCTGCTGTGCTTTTCAGAGATTCCAAGGCCAGAAGGGACCACGGGATCATCTAGTCTGACCTGCTGTATAATACAGGCCAGAGACCTGCCCCGAAACCATTCCCAGGGCAGACCTTTCAGAAAAACATCCGATCTTGATTTAACGATGGTCAGGGACGAAGAATCCACCACAACCCTTAGTAGATGGTGCCAATGGTTAATTACTCTCATTGTTAAAAATGGATGCCTTATTTCCAGTCTGAATGTGTCTAGCTTCACCTTCCAGCCATTGGATCATGTTCTACCTTTCTCTGCTAAATATTTGTACCCCATGTAGGTACTATAATCACGTCACTCCTTATCCTTCCATCGTTAAGCTAAATAGATTGAGCTCCTTGAGTCTATCATTAGAAGGCAGGTTTTCTAATCCTTAATCATTCTCCTGGCTCTTCTCTGAGCCCTCTCCAGTTTATCAACATCCTTCCTGAGAGGTGGGCACCAGAACTGGACACAGGATTCCAGCAGTGGTCGCACCAGTTCCAAATACAGAGGTAAAATAATCTCTCTAGTCCCACTTGAGATTCCCCTGTTTATGCATCCAAGGATCACATTAGCCCTCTTGGCCACTGGGTCACAGTGGGAGCTCATGTTTATCTGATTATCCACCACTACCCCCAAATCTTTTTTAGAGTCACTGCTTCCCAGGATAGAGTCCCCCCCATCCTGTAAGTTGGATTGGGACCATCATTCAAGTACTTTTTCTTGTATGGGAAGCTGGGCAAAACTCTCAATTTTGCAAGTCTTTTGGAGACAAAAACAGGTAAAACTCAGTGAGCTTGAATGAGTTTTGCTTTGGGTTTTTATGTTCTCAGCAGAGGTCCAGGTCAGAAATCAAAAAGGAAATATTCACAAGCCCACCCTGAGAGGAGCAAAACCACCAAGATTTACCCAGCTCTGGAAATTAGGAGTAATGTCTAGTAATTAAATATTAATTGACTCATTTACTGAGTAATGTCATTTATTTATGACATTCACTCAGGGTCGCACTCTAGTTTTATGGCCTTCATTAAGTAATTGAAATTTGCTAGCTTCCAAAAGATGCTAATTAATTTTGAGGAATTCTTAGTAAACAGTCAGTACCCAGTAATTGGTTTATGCTGGATGAGACATTAAAACTAACCCTGTTCCCTCTGACAGCAATGGCAAAACCCTCAGTGGCTGGAATGGGAGCAGGATTTTAGCCCTAGTATTTCCCTTTGGGTGTCGTAATACAAGAAGTCATCCCAGAGTCACTTCTCATGCACCAAACGGATTCTCACACAAGTTCCAAATGCTGCGCTTCTGATGCTACGCACCAGACAGTACCTCCTCAATATTAGGCTCCAATAACACAGCATCAAAGTGATCTTTAAATGAATCAAAGGGAGGGAAATGCTGTTTTAAGGACTTAGAGGTGGAAGAAACTGTCCAACCAGGGCTTCAGATCCACATAACAGGTGGTGCTTCCTTAGGATAAAATTCCCCCCGATGCCAAGAGTCTGCAAAAAGCCTATGCTCTACGTTGGGCTTCAGTGGGACTCAACTCGATGCCTGGTCGGATTTCGTGGAACTAGTTTCGGATCACTGAGATCATGCAACATTTTTCTGGTTTCGGTTCCCCAGGAAGGGTTCCATGGAGTTTTTGCTCCCAACACCCCCTCCCCCAAAACTAAAGGTTTGATGCCCAGATATCACAGGGATGGGGGCATCAGCAATACAAAATGCAGGGTGAACCGCAGGCAAAAGGAAATGCACGTTTCCTTTGGAAACCCCAAATTGACCCAGATTCCCAAACATCAGTGACCGGTGCAGTGAACTGAAAACTAGGCAAGCTTTGGGCTGCTCCAGAATGCTCCGTACAGCTCCATTCCCCCAACACAGCCCTGCGTGGCTCATATAGCAACGACACTTAAAGAGGAAAAGCAAAGGGAGGCAGCCAAAGGAACAGCCACATTCTCAGGGGCCGGTTTCCAGTCTCTACTACGAACTCACCTGAGTAGCGGATTTTAAAGCCCTTTCTGTTGTACGCATGGTCGGAGGACCAGCGGAGATAGACCTTGTTCCCAGTGCTGGTTACAGTCAGAGGAGCAGAGTAATTCCCACTTAGAGACAACAGCAGTGGACTCTGGCCAGCGGGACCTTTCGGGAAAGATTGGACAAGTGAAGGTTGGGCCCGGCACATGGCAACCCCTCCCCTCAGCGATAGCCACTCCTAGCCTCACACACCGGGACCTGATTTTTGCAGAAGGAACACATGGCCAGACCTGCTTTTGGCCATACTGTGGGAGCTTTGACTTCCCCTTGAACATTGCCATTGAGTTCTGTGGGGCCAGGATTTCACCTTCACGGGACAGAACCTTCTGCTCACTCACTGGGACGATGAGCAAGGGGTTTGTGTTCTCGGTTCAGCCATGAGGTTGCATTTCCTGTGACACAGGAGAACCTCGGCTCTCCTGCAAGGTGCCTGGTGTGTAGTTTAGGGAAATGTCCTTGGATTGGTTTAAAATCCTTTCATTCCCCGTCTCAACCCATCCTCCCCAATGACCTTCCTCACTGTTCTTCAGCCTGGCACATCCTCCAACTACTCCCCTCTCTCCATGCAAAGCTATCCCAACTACTTCCCTGAGCCATCCCGCCGCGATGAAATCCCGGCCTCTCCCTCTCCCAGAAGTGAAGCACAAAGCTAGAGCTTCTCACCGTGCTGCGTTCCCAAGTAGAAATGCTCCCCCAGGGTATGTCTACACTGCAGCTAAACACCCCGCGATCGGCCCGCGTCAGCTGACTCCAGCTTGCAGGGCTTGGGCGACGGGGCCGTTATAATTGTGGTGTAGACTCGGGCAGGAGACTGCGTTCTGGGACCTTGTGACTGGGGGAAGGTTCCAGAGCCTGGGCTCCAGCATGACCCTGAATGTCTACGCCCCAATTACAAACAGCTCCATAGCCCAAGCCCCATGAACACAAGTCAGGCCAGCTGCAGGTGTTTAAGTGCAGGGTAGACATACCCACTTAGGGGGGCTTTTTCAAGCACAACACAGGGTGATAGACGTGTCGGTGGAAAGAACCTCCTCGGCTCAGGGAAGACAATGTTTAGTGACTAACAGCAACGCTCACTGCTACACGGTTGTGTCCTATCCCCCAACAGATAGCGTCCGTGTGCTTCCCGCGACAGTTACCATCAAAGATCTCGAACTCGTCGTACTGCTTCTCGCTCAGGAAGTACTCGATGGCGAGGGTGATGTTGTACCCGGGCTCTACTTTGATCACCCAGGAACAGGTCTGGAAATGGGGGTAACGCCCCAGGTAGCTCTGGCTGAGGATCACGCCGGTGGAGTCCGTCAGAACCTCGTTCATCAGGCAGTGCACTAAACCAAACCCAAACAAGAGTCCACAGAAAATGAGACCTCGTTTCAGGGGCCAGAAGAAAATGATGGGAAGCAAGGAAAGCTGAGATTTTAAAATGCAGGCGCTTAGAGTTAGGCTGCAATTTCCAAAGTGGTTTAAGGGGACAAGGCTCCCAACTCCAACTGACCTTTATTAGGATCTAGGCTCTTAACTCTCTTGGGATCCCTGGAAAATTCCAGACCTAAATCCTGATTTAGGCTCCTCAGTAAGTGGGCTGCTTTTTAAGTGTGCTGAGCACCCAGCAACTCTAGCTGAAGTCAAGTTAAAAACAGCACTTTGCATGTGCTGGGTCCAATTGACCTCTGTGTCACTCCAGCTTTGTGTGGGGAAACTGTCAAAATCCATGGGAGTTGCATGGGTGTAAAATTGGAGTAACGCAGGGATGGATCAGGGCCTCACCTTTTGACTGACGATCTTAAAGCATTATGCAGCCATTTTCTTATCAAGCCTCAGAATATTCCCTCCAAGACCAAGCAAACTTTATTATACCCATTTTACTGACTGGTAAACTGAGACACAGATCTTGCGACACTTGCTCAAGATTACTAGGCAAGTCGGTTAGACTAGAACCCAGGAGTCCTGAGTCCTAGTTGCTTGCTCTAATCCCTAGATCTCACACAAGCTCAGAAGTGTTTATACCAGAAGCAAGTGTTAAATAAAAGTTTGGTGTAAAAACAAACCAAAAAAACCTAGAGACACCGAAATACAAACACACAAGAGGATCTTTATTGATCTGTACATCCATCCATCAGCGATTGAATGCTGTATTGAACGCTATCCTTGGGATTACAGAAAACAGCAAGAGCTGTCCAGAAGGGACAGTGGATTCTTTCCAAATCCTTAATCCCATTAATGATTTTTTTACCTCTGTAAATTGGTGACCAGATATCATTTAAGCAATCTCTTGGTTTGCAGGCTAACAACCACCAGTAAATAACTAAATGCCTGCCCCTCCCACCCCGTTCTCACACTATTAGAGAGAGACAAAGCTATAGAAAAATCTCCCATTATACAGCAAAAATGTTCAGATGGCGGAAAGAAGATGAAGAGATAACCATGGCTGAAGTGGAAAAAAACCTATCAACAGGAAGCGATAGGATAAATAAGATAACAGGGTTACATCTTTGGCATTCCTCCTGAGTAACAGGAAGGGGTGTGATGCATCACATTCAGAGCATTCAATTTTCTCTCCTTTAATGCACTGTGTAGTACTAATGCAGAAGCTGCGCCTCACAGACTCTGCCCTCAGGAGGACTGTACTTAGCTGAAGTCAGTTCCTCGGTGCTACAGGGGTTCGTGTATCACTGGCAAATGGTCAGAGAGGGCTTTTTGTCTCTCTGAGGATAAGGATGTTTGGATTGTTGTTTTAATGACTTCACGGATGTAGCCAGGTGTTTGCGGTGTCAGAACAGTGCCCAGAAAGGCTTTGTTCGGGCTGTGACTTGGGGAAGTACTTACACTTACGCTTAAAATTAAGCATGTGCTCAAATGCTTTCCTCGACTGGGGCCTCAAGGCATAACACAGCGCTACCCAATGCTAGACAAATTCTACAAGGGGGGGTTGAGAGCCGTCAGCTCCCACAGCAGTCAGCAGGGGCTGCAACTGGCTATATATAATTTCTCAAATCATTTCTCAGACGGATACTGTCATAAATTAACTGATAAATATTTTACTATTCGCCCTGCTTTGCTCAGTACCTGCAGCTGGCTAGACTGAGTCCCACAGCAGGAAAAGAGCCACTCCCTGCACCATGGTCTTTCAGGGAGAAAAGCTTTGCAAATGTGTTGGGACCCAGGCCAGTTACCTTCGCAGGTTGGGGGCGGCCCTCCAAACTGGAGATGAGTCCCCAGCTTGCACGTCAGGATTTCAGTTCCGGTCAGGGTGAAGCCGGGGAGGCACTGATACCTCACGATGTCACCTGGAAAGAAAGACAACGCCCTCAGCTGGGGAGAAGGTTTGGTTTAGCAAGGATGAAATTCACCCCTATGCAGAGTGGCCAGTACAAGGCTTAGGTACCATTTCATTCCTGCTGTAGCTGCTATTTCAGGAGATTGCTCAAAGGGGCTGACTGCAGGGGACCCAGTGCATCAATCGCACAATTCACCTATTCTATAGCCACAGAATACCAATCCACAGGGGTGAAATTCGCCCATGTGCAGCTCCACTTAATTCCCACTTCAACCATCTTTTAAGGACTTCAGTGAGGCGCAGTCTGCACATCGGTGAATCTGACCGAGTGCCTGCACAGACATACCACGATCTTTCTAACAGCCAGTGCTGCACAGTCCCTTAGGATCTGAGAACCCCGCTCCCTCTGGGTCTTACACCAGTATGGGTCCTGCAACCAGAACTTAGCTGGCAATGGTGTTGATAATGCGCAAGAAAGACACAAATCCAGCTGGATCCCCCCTTAGCTATATGGGGATAATATGTGGAGTATAGATAGATAGATTGTACAGGGCAATACAAGTAAAACGTGGCACATGCGGGTCATATTCGGAACGGGTGTAAATCAGTGTCACTCTGCTGATTTCAGTGGAGCGATGCTGATTTACACCAGCTGAGGATTTGGCCCAGAAGGAGCAGATACAGTGGGCAAGGTAGCTTTTGATCATGGGTACTGTTCTGGCTGCGGACATACTTTAAACACAGACACGACACTGTCAATTCAAAAAGCTCAGGAAATATGGAGGAAAGATTTTGTTTGAAGCCTCATGGCCCGCTACACAGTTTAATCGCCTTAAACATCTTAACGCGGCGGGACATGATTGAGGCAAATAGCTCTGTACGTTTCTGAACACGGACTGGGCTTTCATACGAGACGCCTCCTTGCAGTTACACTAGTGAGGATCAAAATCCTCAAGACTATCAAATCCAGCTGATTCAGTGCATAAGCCAGTCACCGAACTGGGGCAAGCCCTCCAACCTCCCATACTGAATAGCGCAGAATTAGATGGGTTCCTCTGAAGCACACAGCATTGGAGCCAAGATACCAGCCACAGGGAGCTCTCATCTGTTCTGATGCAGCCTATCCTACGGGGATGGGGGTGGGGAGAAGATACCTATGTTAAATTCTTCATTCTCGGTGATGATTTCGGCATTGGGAACAATGGTCGGAGGGTGGCATTTGAAGAGCTGATAGGCTGAAACGAAGGAAAAACAGCAAAGGTCAGGGCATGGAATTGCTTCCAACGGGATAAGGCTAGCACATGCCTAACAACAGCTCAGTGTGGTGCAAGGATCTGCTTCTCTGAAACAAACTGCCACCCTGCAGCATGGAAAAAGGGTGGAGAACCCAGCCGTATCAATCTCAGTTACTTATCTGGTCCCCATTACCCTGAGCAACTCACAATCTTCCATCCTCACAGCACCTCCGGCAGGCAGGGCTGTGCTATTGTCCCCATTGTACTGATGGGGAACTGAAGCACAGAGCTGCTAAATTTAGTGGAAGGTCCCACAGGAAGATTGCAGCAGGACCCATGTCCCCCTAGTCCCAGGCTAGCCCCGTAACCCCTGGACCATCCTCCCTCTTTCTTGGTAGGGCCATGGCTCAGCCTTAGTTTACACTTAACACCTTATGAAAATATCATCGACCCTGTCCTTCCCCAGTATGTGATCCCCCATCATCACGACTGTACAGTTCTGGCTCAGGCTCCCTACATTATCCCAGATTTGTTCAGTGCCTGCTACAGCCAGAGCCAGTGCTGAAATAGCCAATGGATTCCAACATCCGTCCAACCTACCTGGCTTCTGAGAAAGGGCAGGTGAGGAGATGCAAGATGCCCCCAGGTATTATTACAGTGTTGTTGTAGCCATGTTAGTCCCAGGATATGAGAGAGGCAAGGAGGGCGAGGTAATATCTTTTATTGGACCCACCTCTGTTGGTGGAAAGGACAAGCTTATGAGCTTTACAGAACTCTTCCTCAGGTCTGGATAAGGTAACCAGAATGCCCAAGCTAAACATAAGGTGGGACAGATTGTTAAGCATAAGGAGTTCACACATATTGTAGGCGACCACTTAAAATGAAGTGGGCAGTTAACACCTCTCCAGTCATAGGACAATGGAGAGTTAATAGGCAGCAGGACACTAAAAAAAAAACCATGGACTTGTTTTATGCCTATTACAACAATTTCCAAAACACCCTGCTGTCTACTAACTCACCATTGTCCTATGTTTGCAGAGGATCCCTTGCCCACCTTGTCTCTCTCAGGTCCTTGGAATGGTGTCTGTATTGAGAATCAACACCATGGAGAGCACACTATGCAGCACTTCTCCGCCCAGGAAACAGGTGAATGGAAGGAGAGTGAAAAGAAGACTACAAGAAACCCTATATGGTGCTGGCTGCAGCAATTTGTTCACAAGAACATCTTCCTCAACAGCCTTGGTCTGCCTAGAATGCCATTCAATAGCACATTACAAACCTTCCATGCCCAAAGTCACTGGAAAGAAAGCTCTTTATTAGTATGAAAGAGTAGAGGGCTTCGTTCGTGGACAGATGAAGGGTGACTGGTGTTTACTGAGTGACTCGTGTGCGGAGGTGATGAGATCATCCACGGAGTCTGGGATACTTAGTGGAAGAGACTGGACAACCTCAATCGGATTAGGTCAATCCAGGAGTAACGAGGATGGGTGGAAATCTTGTTCTGCTCTGCAGCCAAGTGAATAATTCACAATGAATAAAAACAACAAGGAGTCTGGTGGCACCTTAAAGACTAACAGATTTATTTGGGCATAAGCTTTCATGGGTAAACCCCTCACTTCTTCGGATGCATAGAGTGAAAGTGGGTAAAAACCTCACTCTATGCATCCAAAGAAGTGAGGTTTTTACCCACGAAAGCTTATGCCCAAATAAATCTGTTAGTCTTTAAGGTGCCACCAGACTCCTTGTTGTTTTTGTAGATACAGACTAACACGGCTACCCCCGATACTTGTCACAATGAATAATTATTCTGAGAATTTCATCTTTGGTCCCTGTCCTTGAACTAAGATCGCAAAATTCACTGATCTGTCACTTGGAATTATTCATTATTTTATTTTGCAAATAATTCCTGGGATGCAGCTGGTTTGAACTTCCAATTGAGACTATTAAAATCGAAGATGCAGGTTGCAGTGCCCAGTGTAACTTCCCTGGTATGTGATGTAAAAAACAATAGTGCAGGTTTGAAGCAGGTGTTTAATTGTACATTTCTCAGCTGGCGCTGTGTTGGTGAAATAAAGAAGCCATCCAGTCAGGGAACAAAAACAATACCTTATGAGCCTGGCCAAACACAACAAAGAGCAAATTTTACAATCGAACATACAGCCTGAAATGAACTATCAGCAAATATTCTAGAACTTGAGCAAAATAATTTGCTGCTCACCAACAGATGAGCTCATAATGGCTTCACACTCTAATCCCTATGGAGATGAACACACAAGGAATGTGAACGTGGTTAAAACATCTGCTTTTGGATCTGAGTAACTCTTCCTGGAAAGCATTTTCTGAGGTCAGTCCTATAGCCCAGATGTAGATGATCCACCTACTAGAGAGGAGCTAATTTTCACTAACTCTACAAAGCTAGTGGAAACAGCAGCAGCAGAACAATGTTCCCAAGACTTTATTATAATGTATTTAGATGCTTAAATTAGGATTTAGTTGCTTAACTTTAGACACCCACTCACCCCTCTCTGTGCCTCAGTTTCCCCATCTATAAGTTTGGGGTACAATAACCTCCCCTACCTCACCAGAGAGGTTGTGAGGCTCAATTAATGTTCATGAAATGTTTGGAAAGAGTTGGATGAAAAGGGTGATTTATTTTTACCCATGCACCGCCTAAGGGCAGTGTAGGGCCCAACGTTTGCAAAAGAAAAAAAAAATCCTGACATCATCATAATGAGCTAAGCTTGAACAGAGGAGATCAAAGGGAACTGTCAGATCTGTAATTCTGTGAGATGCCTTCTATATAAGTTCTTTGCAACTTACCAAAAAGTTACAGTGAAATGATGAGCTAATGAGCAGGAGAACAATGCATGTTCCAGAGATTTGGGCAGTTTAACTGCCGAACCTGTCACTTCTCCTGCAAAGCTTCTTTGGTCATGGAGGAATAAAAGGGAGGGAGGGGGAGGAAACGGGAGTGAATTTCCCATCAGCCATTTTGTCAAGCTCCCAGAAATAAACAGTTGCTTGAAGACTCCAAACCTTTGCTCCTCCGGACACTCTGCCTCTGGATAAACAACAGGTGCTTTATTATGGCCAACAGAAAACAAGGAGAGGGAGAAAAAGCCCCAGAAGAAAGAGCAAAGGTCGGACAACTGCTTTAATGGCAGGAGCATCTCTCCTGTGGAGAGAGCAAAACTCCACGCTAGTGGTATGTCTGTATTGCAATCGGGGAGTGTCATTGCGGCTCAGGTGGACACACCTGAGCTAGCTTTAATTCAGCTAACTTGGGCACCAGAGCAGGGAAGTGGTGGACGCCTGGAATCCTGGGTGCTTAACTCGGGAGGTGAGCCCACGCTGAAGTGTATGTGCTGCAGCTACTTCACTGCTCCAGGACCCGAGCCAGTGCCATTAAAGCTAGCTCAGGTGTGCCCAGAGAGCTGCAATCACACCCCGTGATCGCAGTGTAGACACACCCTAAGTGGCAAACTGGGCTTTAGGCCAAGATTTTCAACAGTGATTGATTATTCCATTTTGGGAAGCTCAACTCGAGCCATCATAAAGGGGCCTGATTTTCCGAGTCTGGGTACTTGGCACTTTCTCTCAGCGGTCCCATTTAAGGAGGTGGCACCGTGGTGGGATTCAAAAATCCCAGGTTCTAATCCCAGCACAGCCACTGACCTGCTGTGTGACCATGGGCACATTTCTCTGTCTCTGTTTTCCCTCCCAACCTCTGTCTTCTCTCTACAGACTGTGAACACTTTGGAGCAGGGACTGCCTCTCACTAGGTATGCACAGCACCTAGCAGGAGGAAGCCCTGATCGCGGCTCTAGGTGCGACCGTAAAAGAGAGAATAATTTCCTTTCTTTTATGTCAGAGTGGAATAAAGATTCCAGAGTCCAAGGCTGAATCCCTTGATTGTGGAATAAAATAAAAACAAACAAACCCAGGAGGAAATCCAAACAATACACCTAGGAGAGAGAAAGAGAAATGCTATTTGCAAGCTTAAAATGGATGTTTGACAGTGGAGAATAAAAAAAAAAACCCAGACAAAAATTAAATTAAATGCTATTTTAAAATGCTTGACAGCATCTATTTAAGTGGAGAGAGAACCTAGCAATTGGAGCATCAATCTCTATTCCTTAATGGGCTACATTTCAATACAGGGCCATGATTACGACGGTTTCAGCATCTGGATAACACCGCACTGATAAACCTTCCTCTGAAAGCACCCTGATGTGCCTGCACCACAAGAAAGCGCAGCCTGTGTCTCTGAAACACCACTGAGACCCACCTTGAGTTACTGTGCCATAAACACCCTTCCCCATCACATTCACACATCAGGTTCTTGGGCTGCTACCAGAAATAAGAAATAAATAATAATAGGTGCAACATCATCAAGTTTCAAGGGATGCTGCCTCCCCGAATCACTCCTTTTCCAGGAGATGCTTTCCTATAGGTGTTTAAAGGGGGGTGGTTCCCGTAAGCGGATGATGCTCATCATTGCATTGGGGAAGATATTTAATGGGATGTCTTGTGTGCCCGATCTAAGTAGCCTGTGCATGCACAAGGAGTTACATTGTGGCAGATCCAGGGGAAACTCTATGGAACTCAGTGGACTTACACTGGCATATGGTAGGCACTGTCAATGAATCCACCCACTTTGGTCAATCAGGGAGCCACCTGTGTGCAAATTTTCTGTTGTACCATGTGTAATTTATCCACTGAAGTATACAAAGCTTGAGCAGAACAGAGCAGAATCTGACCCTATGTCTTTTTATCATGCTGTATGCACAGAGAAGAAACACTGCAGAGCTGTGCCTAGACATTAATAGTAACAGTATTCAGTCCCCAAGAGAGACAGTTGCAGAGCATTAAACAGAACCCAGGCTGTGTGCCTCCCCCCCCACCAGGATGAAGATTACCATTGGAACGGAATGATTTGGGGAGGGCTAAACAGCTGGCAATCAATCTTTAAATACTTTGTGGAAGTTGGTTGCTCAGGATGAGGGTAGGGTGACCAGATGAGAGGAAGAAAATATTGGGAGGGGGGTTTGCCAGCGGAGAAAAAAAAGGGGGGAGTGCGGACAGCGGAGCAAAAAAAAACAAAACCAAAAACCGAGTACCGCGAAATATCGTGACAAATTGCATCCCGACCGAACATCGGTTGGGACGCGGGACAAACGCCTAAATATTGGGACGGTCCCAATTTTATCGGGACGTCTGGTCACCCGAGATGAGGGTGAAGGCATGAGTTGGTAGAAGGAAGGTGCCTGAGGCTGAAACGGGGATCAGATGAGTGGAATGAATATCGGATGATTCAGCTGCTTATCTCCTGGTTGTTTTCTGGTTAGCTTTGGTGGGATATGTAATCTAAGCAACCTCAACTCAACGTTAATGAACACAGCTGCAGATGATTTCTGATAGGTCATTTTTTTAAAAATGAAAATCCTCACTGAAATTTCTATGAAAAAATAATGGATGAAATTTGTGCGCTTTTTTTTTACATTTTTCAACCAGCTCAATCAATGAAGTTTTTAGCCACAGTTTATACTGAGGTTCCATTTCTGTGTATTTTATAAAGGGGTTAATAAACCAGTAATAGATGCTTTAATAGATGGTTAAGCAACGGCTCCTGAGTACAACAGATCAACAGGTTGCTCACAACCACAGTTTATAACTAGGCTTTGCACAATTTGATTTTTATCAATTTAAATATTCACTATTGTGCAATATGGGCGTTAAGATTTTCTTCTGATTCGTATCAATTTAAATTTTCGCAATGATGGGAAATTATGAGGAGGGGTCAGATGATGTGGGGCTAGACACTAGTTATTTAAGGACAGCAGATGCTGAGATTCAAAGAGTTAATGCTTTACAACCATTAAAACACAAATAGCCAACCTCACATGGCAAAATATACAAAGCAAATATCCTTAAATCAAACTCTAATAAGTTCTTGAGCGGGATTTTTCTTACTTTGCCCAACTGTAAACTTCAATTATTATCAAAATATTTTTTCATCTGTGTGCGGTGAAATCGACATTTAGTGACATTTACCGATAAAAGTCTAATCCTGCCAAGCCTGCTTATAACCATCTTCTGCTGAGGTGCTTATATACATACTACTCATGACTAGAACATGCTCCTTAGACGTCTGCTTGGGCCTAATTATTAGGCCTGACCCGGAGCCAAGCCCACCCGACCTGATCCGAGAGGGTAGAGTCATTTTCCAACCTGATCAACCCCTGACTCTGGTCCCTGAACCTGGGTCAGCGGCACGGCTGCCTGCTGCCCATGGGGTCGGGCGTCCTCCCCTGCGTGCCCTGCTTCTGCCGGTTGCTGCCCCTGCTGGCTGTGCGTGTGCTGCAAAGTGAGCCGTGTTGGGACTCCTTGGCACACTCACTGTGCACACTCACACACACAGCGCCCCCACATCAACCCCACGGGCAGCAGGAAAGGAGCCGAGCTGACCCGAGCGGGTCTGGTTGTTTTCCCAACCGACTCACACCCGACGCTTGTAGTCGGGTTAGGGTGGGTTCAGGTCGGATGCAGGGCTCAAATGCTTATGACATCTTATTAATCACTTACTAGTCCTTTATAAAATTATAGGGTTGAAAGGGACCACGAGGGTCATCTAGTCTAACTCCCTGCCGAGATGCAGGACATTTAATAACAATACCTGACTCTTGTACAGTACTTCTCTTTAGATCATAAAGAACATTCAGAAAAATAACTTTAATATAAAGCGTGAATATAAATATATTCTGGTGGGCTTTCACTATAGTAACTCTGGTCTCTAACTCCCAGTAAAAGAAGTGTCAATTGACTTGTAGTAGGATTTATGTACTGCTCCCTTCCATTGTTAGATTTTCTGTGGAGTTTTTTTGCATAACTGTTATACACACATCCCTTGTGTATTAATACACACCTTATTGTGTTTTGCAGTAATCAAGCAATTCCCCCAGAAGCCTAGCAAAGATTCTTTAAACTTAGCCTGGCCATGTAATACTGGCCTTTCCATTATCAGACATAACATTTGGTGTTCTGTACAGACTGGCATGTAACTGATATTAGTCTTTGTTGCAGTTGTTACAAGTGAATTATTGTGGTGAGTGGAAGGTCCTGTTCACATTTTCTGAAATCCCAGAATTGTCATAGGTTCTTGTTTGCTAATCCAATTTAAAGTTGGACTCTTGTTTAGTGATGGGGTGAAAATGCTCTTATTTACAGCATCATACCTAGCATTTCTCGAGCATGCGCCTCACTCAGACCGAAGAATCCCCAAATAATTTAAGGAATCATTTCTCTCACTGAGAAATGAAGCCACCTCTGGGCTGGAACGTGACTGTGGTTTAACAAAGCACAGCAAGGCTACCCAAGCAGTTTAGCATGGGATTGGAAGAATAGCACCATATCCAACTGAAATTGCAAGAAGTGGGAATGTTAGGGAACAAAATGGATTTACACTAAATAGAATTTGCCAAGGAGAGCAGTATTAATAGCTGTCACCTTGTGAGATATGCCATAGGATCTTTCACAGCTGCTAGTTTGCAGGAGTTTGATTTGTGTTCTGATTATCAGGAAGTTGCTGATATATTTCTACTTCTGCATGGCGTACGCATGCCTACTTTGCATGTGCAATTATAAGTGTGTGTGTAAGGCAGGCATTTGCACATGCAAAATTGCACAGAGACTGCAGGTCTCAACTCTCTGAGAGACAGACCCTTCATGATAGGTCTCATCTGAGAGATGGTGCTTCAAGCAGCAGGGTATTTTCTGTATCTTGCACTCTAAATATATCCCTTTCATGAGCATTATTCTTTCTCCTGATGACTCACAACTGGCTCAGACCCCTCTACATGCAACAAAATCATGGGGCAAGAAATTAAAACACAGGCTGCTCAATGAGCAATACAGACCATAGAAATAGATAGCAAAGATCCCTCCGTTGGCTGCGTCACTGTGGAATTTCATCAGGATCTGGTTGGAGGAGCTTTGGGCAGATTTCTTCACTGAGTTCCCCGTGAACATGCCCAGCTGTGGGGCTGTTTGCTGTGGTCCATCCCTGAAAGCACAAGTCAGAAAGAACACAACCACATTACACCTTTCCCTGTTATCCCAGGGTGGGATCAGCCTCTTGGCACTCCGATGCACACATACACACAACCTCCTGTTCTTTCCTGCCCTATCTTTCTTGTCACCACCCCAATCTGCGACATTAGGTTTCCCATTACTCCTTTGGCAGCCAATAACTTCACTTCCAGAGTGGTACAAGTGGATTCTTCCCAGGTTGGCCCATATAATTGCAGGCAATGGGGACTCCAGATGTAACCAGTAATCTGCTTCTGAAGAGAGGGTTCATCTCAGCCTTCTGAACTTTCATCACCTGCCTTTGGAGAATTAAGGCCAGATGGTCCAAAGAGCTCTGCACTTTGGTGCAGAGTGGATGCTGAGCTCCTTTGAATGTCCAGCTCCAGCAGTGGGCACTGAGCACTTGAAAATGTAGCTCTGAGCTCTTTAGGAAGTTTGGCCCCATGTGCCCCCCTCGATGGACCAATGTGGGTGGAGTTATTGACGTGCCGTGCATGACTTCTCCTTCCCTATCCTAAGGGGAGATGAAGATCCTACCCTGCCATGCTCCTGGAGCCAAATTCTCAGCCGATGTAAATCAGCCTAGCTACACTGACTTTGGTGGAGTTACGCCCATTTACACCAGCTAAAGACCTGGCTCCCGATCTCTGGGCGCTTGCGTTTGAACCCAGCTGTCCATTCCTGATGCCACGCTGTGCCCTCGCTCTGAGTGAAAGCGTTCTGTGATTTCACTTTGGACTGCACAGCTACTGATGTCTGACGACAAAGCAAAAGCTAAAGAGGACATCAGCAAATGTAGTATTTCCCCCCTGTTCTATATCTATCTAGTACCACAAAGTCGTTCTGCCAAGGAATAAACAAGCCTGGGAAAACGTCTGCTGGGGAAATCTGAAGCAAAAGGCAATTCCTATTATGCTAGTTTGAACCAGATTCATTTCATCTAAATTCAGCTTGAGGTAAAGACCTCGTCTGCCATTCATAAAAGTATCCTCTGTCAAGAGATTTTCTCTTATTCCCTTCAGCAGAGCATTGCAGAGATGAAGGGCCGGGCTGAGGAGAGAATCCAGCAGGAGGAGGAGGGACCTGTAACCTAATAATGTCCAGTCTCAGCTGGGATGATGTCCTGCATTTGCCCCCAGCAGAGATGCAGCGTCTAGAGAGAGTAATTGGGTCAGACTGGCCGCATGAGGGCGGCATTTGTTTAAACTGCGCACAGCATGGGTTTGATTTCTTTGTTTTTGAACAGGCAATGATCACAGAATTAGGGCTCAGAAAGACCCATTGCCACTCAGTCCTTAGACAGTATTTATCCTCCAGGGGCCAAATTTTCGGTTGCTGTAAACGGCATAACTCCAGTGAAGTCAATGGGAAAAGGATGGTGAGAACTCAAAGTCACTGGAGTGACGGCCAATGTACATCGGCTGAGGAGCCATCTACAGATCTTTGTCCAGTCCCAAATGAAGGGGGTTTCTTTAGGAAACCAGCCCATGTTCAGTCTCATTCCCTCTGGGGACTTTTCATTTGAAATCCAGCCTAAGTTTTAGATTAAGATCACAGAAGCTAAGTTTGGAGAAGATCTCTCCGCTCATCTTGTCCATTCCCCTAAGCCAGCACAACACATGGCTCTATGGAGAAAGGGCCTATCAGACACTGAGCTGATACTAGGCCAAATTCCCATCACTCCTAGCTATATTCCAAACCCCTCCAGAAGCATTCTTCTCTCCACCCCTTTCCCCCCCAAATGCTTTATAATGGCCCAGTCCAGCAAAGCACTCAAGTGCATGAATAACGCTATTGAAGTCAATGGAACTATTCCCGTGCGTGAGTGCTTTGCTGAACCGGGGCTCAAATCCCTACAGATCAGGCAGACAGACGGACTGACTGACCGACGAAGTCAGCTCTCACGCGCCCGCCGAGGCACCCACCAGATGGTGATGAAGTCATTGTAGGGCTCCGTTTGCAGCAGTGTAAAGTTGAGATGAATCCCATACCCTGCAGGCACCGTGATGAGCCAGGTGCAGTCCTGGGAATTGGGGTACTGGTTGGGGAAGCCCGGGGAGTAGACCGTGCCGTTCTGGGTGGTGATATTTCCTCCGCATGGGACTGCACGTCATTAATAACAAAGAAAAACAAATACAATTAACAAACCCCTCCTGGATCCCCTGCCCCTCTTTGCCTACCCTCCCTTCCTTCCCCTGCTGTGAACCTCCTCCCTCCAATTGAGCAGCGATGGATGCACCGCTCACTCCTGTGCCCAACGATGCTGATCTGCTCCTCAGCCCCAGAGGATGATTCAGGAGTGATCCGAGAGTCAGAGGCTGATCCCGATGTCTAACTATAGCTCCCAGCTCCCGTTAGCCCAGAGGGTTCAAGATAAAGGCAAGATTTGAACTCCATTTCTTTTGCACAGTGTCAACAGGGAATAAGCCAGCACTGAGGGGCTGCAGTGACTGGTCTCAACAAATACACGAGAGGACAGAGATAGAGCAGCTAGACAAGACAGTGGTTCTGATTATAGATGGATCCAACCCAATGTGCATGCTAGGAATCTGTGGATCCTGTCCCAAACTTTTCAGCTCCATCCTGTTAACAGTAAACCTTGCTTAGTGCTTCGGGGCTGGGCAGAAACAATTAGAGGCTTTTGGTACCCAGTTGACAGCCAGGTGCGCTGAGAAACCACACCCCACGCTCCAATATAGGGACTAGGGCTCTCCAGCCATGTGTACTCATGGGGGAACAGCATGCTCCTAAACCCGTCAGTGGGCAAAGCTACCCAACCATAAATATGCCACGACCTGGGCCAGAACTGCCGGACAGCTGGTGTTTTAGAGAGCGGATCTGAGAGCAGGGGTGGGGATTATTAGTAGTTGTTATTTGCATGACAGCAGCACCTACATGCCCTGATTGAGATCTGGGGCCCACTGTGCCGGGGACAAACAAAGAATGGGAGGGGAAACAGAGAGGTGATGTGACCTGCCTAGAGACACACGGCAGATGAGTGGCAGACAGGGAACAGACCCCAGGCTTCCTGAGTCCCACATCTAGGTTTTACCCACTGCATCATGCTGCCTCTCTAGGACGCAAGATTTCTGGTGCAGAACCTTTTCCAATCTGCTTGGAACAGCCTTGGTGGATTTGCAGAGCGTGATTAGCCCCCTGCAGACAGGACTGTCTCTCACACCTTGTGCGCCTGATTCTCTTGCTTACACACAGCGCGTCACGCCGGAGTCGCTCCATTGACTTCAAGGGAGTTAGTTCCAATTAACGGTGTAAATCAGATCCGAGGCAGGCCCTGTGTATTTAGTGCCTAATCCCGCTTTGCCTATTCACGTGAGCAGTCCAAGTGAGAGTGTGTGTGTACACACACACACACACACATTTACCTTATATAACAAGGATGAGATTTGCAAAACCACCTCGGAGATTGGGATGCTCAATTCCTCTCAACTGTAATAAAAACAGTGCAACCTAGTGATTTCCAACGGAATCCCTTCAGTGGCTTTAGAAATCTCAGCCTATACAGATTTATTTCAAAATCACTACTTCTCTTACAGTTAAATGGACTTTCCGCTGTGACCTGAACGGGAAGGGGAGATTGTTGGACTAGGGCAACCATTACTCACAGGCAGCTTCTATGCAAAAACAGACAGCGATTGGTGGTTGTGTTTAAGAAAAAAAGTATCTGGAAAGGGAGCATTTGCAATGATATTAATAGAGCTAACAGCCCAGTGACTCCTCAGCAAAAACACCCCCCCAAACTGTACTTAACCACCTCTTACTGCGCCTAAGTATGTGGCTCCTGAAGCATCACATTTAGAAGTACTGCAGGATATGCCAATTGCTTTGTGCTCCCTTCCTCGTGGTGTAGCAGGGTTCTTGCTAAAGAAAGCAAGCAGGGATGAAAGAAAGGGCCGGATGGAAAATGTGGGCAGAATGGTTATTTAAATACCTTAGGGGCTCGCTCCTGCTACCTCCAAGGGACAGTGAAATCAACGAGCATTGAGGGTGTGCAGCACCTGTGGCTAGAACTCAGCACCTTACAGGACTGGGTGCTAATGGGCGGATATTCAGCCACATCTTCAGCGGGTGTGTATCACCAGAGCTCCACTGAAGTCAACTGACACCAGCTGACGTTGTGGCCCTCTATGTTTTATGTCCTCTAGAGCGAAGGAGTCTTGATTCAAAAGAGAAAAACAAACGCAGCCCCCACAGTACAAGGCAAGTTTGGGAGCAACTGGTACAAGCCATCCTGCTTACGGGGGGAATCTTGCACTTCCTAAGGTTTTATATAAAAGACCCTGCTACAGTAAACTGCACATAACTCAATCTCTCTCTCTTGGACTGATGAAAGGCCAAGATAGCCTTGAACAGAGAAACTACACATTTCAGACCTTAAGCATATTCTCACCAACAACCACACACCGCACCGTAGTAACTCTAACTCAGGAACCAATCCATGTAACAAACCTCGATGCCAACTCTGCCCACATATTTACACCAGAAACACCATCACAGGACCTAACCAGATCAGCCACAACATCACCGGTTCATTCACCTGCACGTCCACCAATGTAATATACGCCATTATGTGCCAGCAATGCCCCTCTGCTATGTACATCGGCCAAACTGGACAATCCCTACGTAAGAGGATTAATGGACACAAGTCAGATATTAGGAATGGCAATATACAAAACCCTGTAGGAGAACATTTCAATCTCCCTGGACACACAATAGCAGATTTAAAGGTAGCCATCCTGCAGCAAAAAAACTTCAGGACCAGACTCCAAAGAGAAACTGCTGAGCTTCAGTTCATTTGCAAATTTGACACCATCAGCTCAGGATTAAACAAAGACTGTGAATGGCTAGCCCACTACAAAAGCAGTTTCTCCTCCCTTGGTTTTCACACCTCAACTGCTAGAAGAGGGCCTCATCCTCCCTGATTGAACTGACCTTGTTATCTCCAGACTGATTCTGGTCTGCATATTTATACCTGCCTCTGGAAATTTCCACCACATGCGTCTGACGAAGTGGGTATTCACCAGTGAAAGCTTATGCTCCAATACGTCTGTTAGTCTATAAGGTGCCACAGGACTCTCTGTTGCTTTTTATAGATCCAGACTAACACGGCTACCCCTCTGATACATTTCAGACTGGATGTCAAGAACACCGAGCCATTCGCTCCGGCTAACACCCTGAAACCACAGCTGCAGACACAGGTCTTGCAAACGGAGACTCTTGCCAAGATCATTAAAGAATTCCACCTCCAACAGGGAAAGATTCATCAGCATTTCAGTGATGCAGCAGTCGCTGCGCAAGGGAGACCAGACTGCACATTGACACAATCCTACCACTGAAGCCCAAGAGCTGCAAGGGTCTTTTCTCAGCAAGGGCTCCGCACAGTGGTGGTGATTAAATTTACTTCAGCGCAGCACTCGGTGTTGCAAACCCAAAGCGCGGAGCTGATCATAGCCCCAGTTCTTTACCTTATTTATTTAGCTGCTCCGACACATCATAAAGTTCTGACTTTGATAGGTGTTTGAATGGGAAAAAGGCAAAACTTATTTAGAACAATAAAACATTGCTCTAATCAGGCTCAATGTCAGCATGAAATAGCAGGCTGGGAAAGGAGGAAAAAAAGTAAAAAAAAAATAGAAAGAAAACTAGGCAGAGAATGCTGGCCATGTGCGGCCATAAACCTGTCCAAGAGCTGGCAGTAATTTCTCAGGGGTTAATAAATCAACAAAACGATGATGGTTTCTTAGCATAAGCAGGGAGCACAGATTCTGAAGTTGCCACGTGACAGCGCTCAGGGAAATGTGCTCTGTGGGGAGCTTGCAGAGAAGACAAATCAATGCATTTACAATGTGGAGCCACTGTCCCTGGAGAGATTAAGAATTGATGAGAGCTGGGTTCTAATTTTTGTCTCTGCCACTGAGTTGCTGGGTGACCATTGGCAAGTCACTTGAATGCTTTGTGTTTCAGCTCCTCATCTGTACAATAGAATTGATAATACACAAGGCAGTGGAGCTGAGAGGGTTAGATAATTAAGATCTGTGAAGCCCACCTTTGTCCTTGGAAGACAGGCGCTATGGACCTGGTTCGCAGAGGTTCTGACAATGGGCGCTTTAAGTGCTCAGCACTTTAAAAAATCAGGCCCAACACGCATATTCTTCTCAGGGCCATATACCGCCTTATTGCACAAGCACTACTCCCATTGATAGTCAGCAATGGAACAAGGAAAGAATAAAACGCTGCTAGCCAGAGATGGGCTTGAATCATAACCCCAGATGCAAACACACCCTAACTTTGGAAGACGAACCCAGGTCTGGGTGTGAATTTCACCACTCGCCCACACCGCTCAAAGTGGGCTGACCCCAACTCGCTGATCCAAACACTACCAGGGTCGAGACCTGTATCCGTACTCCACAGCTCAGGCCTGTCTCTAGCAGCAGCTTATGTTTCCAGAGAAACTTTCACCCTATAGGATCACAAAGCACTTTAGGTTTTACAAACGTAAAGAGCCACGGACTGTACAAACGATAAGCACTTTGCTCACTGATGCAATGCAGCTGGCTCTGGGGTGAGACAAAGCAGCTGTTAAACAGTGCACAGCAACGCTACACAAAGGCTTAGGAAAGGAAGAGCTATGCCCTCGAGGATCACATGAATAAAACATAAAGAAACTGCAGACCATATTTTTATCTCTTCTACTGCATCCTCCAGTATCACTGAGCTGCTGTTGCAAGCTTGTTCCCTTCCCACTAATCAGCATCGGAACAAAGCCAGACTGCATACGAGTTTGAATGAACCTGAGTCAGCAATCTGGGCTTTGACCTAGAAAGAAGGTGGATTCAAAATACCAAGGCAATGTCATTTCCTCCTTCCTCCCAGCTGATCCATCAAAATCCCCAAGGCAAGCAAGTTACAAGAAGCCAGTACTGAGCAGACTCCTCGGGCTACCCAGAAAATCCCCATGATGTTCAAAGGTGACCCGATAAAGTCGTACCTTCACACCTGGGCAGTGGGTGGTCCCAGTTCCTATTGGTGCCGTGCTGACACGTCAGGACTGGGTGGCCAATCAGCTGGTATCCAGGAAGACACTCAAAAGATACAGACTGGCCAACATTGTAACCGGCTCCTCTCACAATGCCATTCGCGAAAGGCTCAGGGTCAGGACACTCTTGGAGTTCGTAGGCTGGAAATACAAGAAGGAGACAGGTTCTGTATTTCATGCTTTCCTCTAAAGGCTGGAGTCATTTTTCCCTCCTGCCAAGGGTTTCGTAGTGCTAGAGCCACTGTCCTCACCATATCTTGGTTGTCGCTCTAGAGGATGGAGGTATAATGGGTGGAGGAGGAAACGGGGCATGGGATAGACAGCCAAAATGTCACCCCGATGGACAAAAATCCCTTGATAAATACATGTCCTATGGCGGTAAATACCCCTTTTCTCCCTGCCTTATAGCTGGACATAGGACCAGAAGGGCTTGAAGCTATATAAAAGTGGTCTGATCCGGTATGGCAATTCCCACCTAAAAATCTACCCCCTGGCATGATTAAGGATTTCAGGTGAAATTCTGGCCCCACTGAATTCAATGGGAATTTTGCCATTGACTGCAGTGGGGCCAGAATGCCGCTGTTAGATTCTTCACAATGCTTGGCGGTTTTGGTTTGGTTCGGGTTTTTTGGTGGTGACTCTATAAAGGGTTTAAAGAGCCAAACATTCTTCTGAACGATAGTGATTAGAAAATCCTGCTACCTGGGGCAGCAATGGGCCCCACTTTTGGTTTATCCTGTCTCTACGAGGCCTATATCTGCAGAGTCAACCCAGAGCTCGCTTCTAATGGGGGAAATCTGCCTGGTTGGCAATGGGCTAACATGCTCTGCCTGACATGATGAGTTATGATTGATCAGCACAGCCAGATCTAATTTCCATAGCAATTTCCATGAGATTACCCATGGTGCCTTGGCCTGTGCTTTTCCCCCCTAAATCGTACAAGAGCGCATGAGTTATATGGTGCACGCACGGGAAAGCCGAGGGAAAATTAATGTTTTCAATTAGGTCTGAGTAGCTGCTGTTAGTGCTGTTTCTGGGGAGTCTGCCCTTTGCCAGCCTTTGGCTGCATCACACGGACAGAGAGATACGCTCTGCCTTTTCCACTCCTAGGATGCCTCTCTTCTGTGGGGGCAGGCTCACTCGGCTCCCAGCTGCGGCACATCAAAGTCCACCCTCATCTCCTTCGTCACAAGACACACAGCTCCCCTGCAGGACACCTTGTCCCTTCAATGCTTGAATCCACCAAGGATGGGGATGCAGAGAAGGCCAAGTGTTTTTGGAAATGTAGTACTCGTGAGCGCTCCGGATTGACAGCCCTGCAGACTCAGATATGCACTGACCCATTCCCCTTGAGGTATATATAGAAATGAGGCCGTGTCTAGGTATATACATGGAAATCTGCTTCTTTGGTCTGCTCAGCCCTTGGCTTCTTGTATTGCAATGACCAATGGCCCCTCAGCAGAGAGGCCAACAAGCGAATGAGCCATGAGACTCAACACCCTGCGAGACGACCCCTCCAAAGGCACATTGGTACAGGGACACTGTGAGGGGAAACAGCACTGCTGTTGCCCATGCTGCAGCTGGATGAACCAAGGAGCTCAGCATCCAGGGAATCAAGGAGCCCAGCGCCTTCCAAAAGCAGAAAATCCACTCTGAGAAGTTTCAACAAGAAATGCCCAGAAAGCTCCTGCCCAGAGGGTTTCACAGACTCACAGGCATTCACTGCTCAGGGGCCGACATGTTTAACAGCGACTAGGGATCTGGGGTGCTCAATTTTTCAGGTGCCTGACTTAAGACACCTTAAATGGGGCTTGATTTTGAGAGAGTTGAGCCCCATCCCCCTGAAAATCAGGACTCCCTGTAAGGTGATCTCAAGTTGAGGATGCAAAACCAGAGGCTCTTCAAATTCACTGGTCACTTGTGAGACTTTACGCCAGGGTTTCCTTTTGAATTGGTGCTAATTTATTTCTCTGCTCCCACTCTCATTCTCTGTTAAGATTCTCAAACCATGCCCAACGCCATGGCATAGGAATATTCAGTTAAACTACTGCACCTCTTTTCTTTTAAATGCCCAGTTCCCCTCTCCACAACCCATCTCGGCACAAATCAAGAGTGCATCGCAGCTCTAGGAAACAGAGAGGAGCTAGAAAGACAAGCACCTGCAAAATTCCAAAGCAAGGTCATGTCCATTGGGGACGACTTCTTATGGCACACGACAGTCTAGAGAGCCAAGATCAAAGTCAGTCTGGCCAGAATTAATTCTGAGGCATTTCACTGTTACAAAGCACTACAGAAACATTTGTTATTTGCCTTAGGCGACAGCAGGATGAACGGAACCCAGCTATTAGGATTAAGTATGGATCTCATGTAACACCTTTCCACTCATTTGGATTAAGTCCTCATGGTACTAATTCAACACAAGAGCAGCTCTTGTTCCATCCGTTCCCTCTCCACTGCCAGCCCTGGGGACAGAATTCTTCCTCCCTGCTTGTTTGGTGGCCTTGTTACCTTGGTATTCCAGCTTAAACCCTGGCTTGTTTTGTGAATGGTCGCTGTGGAAGTACACGGTGGTCTCGTGTGACGTTGACAGCAGGGAGCCCGGGATTTCAGTGCCGCTGAACCTGCCAATCACGTTACTGGTGTCGTACGGTCCATTCCGGATTTCAATGAAATCGTGGTTCGGCTCGGTGGAGAAGTTCAGAAACTGGATGTGGGCGCCTGAGAAGGAGAAGAGGAGGAGGAGGAGAAGAAATGAATGCAACGGTCAAGCCAGTCTGCTAGTTCGGAAATCGGCAAATACCGATGGGTCAAGCAGCAGGACCTGGAACTATATTCAGCAAGTGTCTGATGCCACAATGAGCCTGGTGGTGGATGTACCAGGTGCATGCAGGTGGATGTACCAGGTGCATGCAGGTGGACTGAAGGAACCTGTTTATACGCAGGTAGAATACATTTGCTGTGCTGTTGAATGTCCCAGGTACGTCCAGACAGAAAACACCTGCTGTACTGACTGTACCAGCTAAGCTCTTTCATTCCTGTTATTTCAGTGGAGTGCTGCAACACAGTAGGCAAAGTGGACACTCAGCAGTTGAGTGCTGGAGCGTTGAACATTCGTACTCTTTTTAAAAATCATTCACCCCACTGTTTCAGTGGGAACCATTGCTTAAGAACATAGGCCCTTTGGGTATGTCTACATTGTACACTAGGCTCAGGCTCTGACCCAGTTGTGAGCCCAGCCTCACACAAATCCATCTGACTCGGGTCAGCACTCAGGACCTGGGTCCTAGGATCCAGTTAGCTGGATGGGTGAGAGCCTGGGTCCAGCTGTGACTCGGGTCCACGCCCTGTCACTTTGTAGTGTGGATGCAGGTCATGCTGTAGACCCAGGTCAGAAGGTCTGAGCAGTGCAGTATGGACGTGTTAGCACGGCTGAAAGACCCGGGTCCAGCAATTGCAAACCCAGATTTACAAAGCAGCCTGGACGCTCAAGCATGGGCAGGGAAACAGTGAGTCCACAAGCCCGAGTCTCACAAACATGGCTTAGTGAACAGTGTAGACAGACCCTTTATGTCCAAACCTCCAGCCACACACATCATGAAATAGGCTCACGCCTTACCTTACCTCCATCCATCCAGAGAGAGGAGTCCATCTGTTCCTAGTAGTTCTCAACCTATTTACCAGTGTGGGCTGCATATATGGCCTAGAATGTGTTTTATGGGCTGCATCCAATACTACCTATATGGCCCAGAGGATGCCACATGGGCCGCAGCTCTGTGCTGATTGGGCCGCAGGTTGAGAACCACTGACTCAGACTAATGCTCTCTCAGGGATAAGTTCAGCATGGGGACCAGATCACCACTTCCACTGCCTTGTGAAGACCAGGTTTCTGACAGAAACGAGTCAGACACACGCTCCCATCTTGCACAGAGAGTGTGAGAATTTAGCATTCAGGCGCTGCTTAGAGGGACACCATGATCTAATTGTATCTTGATTTGCCCTTTAAACAACTCAGCTGGTTCTATAAGGGACGCTTCTCAAGCTAATGGCCCAGTGCCGCTGGAGTTCCTGCGCTGCACTGTTTGCGGCTGGATTGTGACTGGGTCCTGAGCAGATGTGCTATGAGGAAGGGGAGCACCAGGCAAATCTCTCCCCCTTTCCGCATGCTGTGGTGTGTGACCGAGCCATGATCCGGGTGGCCAGCTGGGGTGCTGGGGGAGGCAAGGCTGTTGCATTCCTGACTGCACCCCAACATACAGAGGCATGCGTGATTACAACAAGGGGGAAAGCTTCAGTCCAGAAAACTCAGAAGTGACCCAGAGAATCAGCGGTATTTGCAGAGACCTTCCAGATTAACCCCTGAGTGCCTACCATCACATAGGCCACAAGCAGAAATAGGCACTCAGAAGCAACAGTGTTCGTCTGAAGAAGCGGCAGGCTTACCGAACCCTACGGGCAGAGAGATCCTCCAGCTGCAGTCCATGTTACTGGGGTAGTTTCCTGGGAACCCAGGACTCAAGATCACTCCTTCCATCTCTTCTGTGGTCCCACCGCATTGGGCTGTAAGATTGACAAGGGCCTGATGTTAATGGAAAGGATCTGCGGAAAGGTCACTTACCACTTACACAGGGATACAGCTGCAGCCATCCATTTATTTTATGGAAAAGAAGAAAAATTCACCATGGAACTAACATGATATTTGCCAACCATCACCCTGATCACCCCAGTAGTATGTTGCATGTTTTTCCTGCACTCTGTGTCTGACCTATTAAAGCTCTTATCCTGTGACTGGATCCATACCTCTGAGCAGCTCTGGCCACAGCATTGGGACCTTAGGTTGTAAGGTGTTAGAAGCAGGGGGCATCTGTTACCATGCAATATCAAGCCCAATGGGGCCTGCGGGCGGTAACTATTTCAAAATACAGCTAAGAAATCTATCTGTCTAGTCCTTACGTTGATTCTGAGTGCCTCCGTTTGATCCAAATCAAGGTGGAACCGTTGGTATGATATTTAGCAAACTCTGGACAATTATAAATACAGAACAATGCGTATATGCAGTTGGCTCAAATGAAACCTCTACAAAGGCCAGTGCACAAACATCAAAACAAACAAGATGTTTACAAAAGACGACAGATTAAATTTCAACTCAAGACACCATCTTATCTGACTGACCTCTGCGTTACTCTTGTAATACATTCCAACAGAAGACATGCACTCATATCCCTAATCCAATCTGACACTGAAGGTACAGATTTCCCTTTGTCCAGCATCTCACTATGCATGCTCACGTCTGACAATGCTTCTCTTGTAAGGTTTTTTTTTCCCCCTTGATGTCTGCTTAACATAACTGCTCTTAAATTATGTAAAAGGAAAACATCTGGATTAAATAAACTGAGAGAAGCCAGCAAACCTTGCCAGGGAATTAATATGTTTTCTCCAGTGCTTTGGGTGCTTTTGTATATGGTTTGGAAATGAGAGAACCACGAAGAATCCAATCTCTGGTTTTACATTTAGGTGAAAATTGTCATACTTGGGAGATGCTTGGCACATATACGTAGAATTTCACACACACACACACACACACACACACACACACACACGTTGCTAACTTGCTTGATTTTCACTCAATGAGCTGCCGGTGCTCAGCGTCTCCGAACACCAGGTCTACACAGCCTGCGGCAGCGAACCTTGGAGCCCGAATTGACAGACTCAGGCTCATGGGGCTCACGATACCACACTAAAAACAGCTGTGTAGACACAGCGACTTGGGCTGGAGCTTGGACTCTGAGGCCTAGGCAGGGGGCAGGCATCAGAGATTGAGCCGCGACTTAGAAGTGCTGTCTCCGCAGCTGTGTTGAGTGCGGTAGCGCAAGCCCGAGTCTGTTGACTTGGGCTCAGAGGCTTGCTGCCGTGGGCTGCCACTGGTTGTGGAGACGTACCCTTATTTAAGGCGCCTAAATATGGATCCAGCTTTACACTCTTGGGATTGAACAAACCAACCCCAGCCACACACTGTGTTCCTTTATTAAAACAGCAGTGACCCGGTCCTGCAAAGGGGTCGCCCCCTAGTGACATCACTGGGATTTGGAGGAGAAGAGAAGTAAGTAGGTAGGTAGGTAGACAGATAGGCAGGCATGTAGGGGGAGGGACACACAGACAGAACTTTCCAGCACTACACTAAAGGGACAATCTGGAGCAAACCCCAGTATTATTTGCATCGTGGTAATGCATAGACGCCTCAGTCATGGACCAGGGCCCCATTGTGCTAGGCACTGTATAGACACTAACGTCTACAACAGGGTCTTGGCCCATGACTGGGCTCCTAGGTGCTATGCCAACACAAATACATCATAGTAACGATAATATAAGAGTTTTTTGTTCTTGCTTATCTATCCATTAATCTTGGAGGTCCCCGTGGCTGCAGTATTGAGACGCTGTTCCCAGCACCTGAATTCCTTGACTATAATGCTGAGCCAAAGGGGTTCTGGCTCCTTTCTAAGCAGCTCCCATTGGCAGGAGTCCTACCCGCTCACTTCTTTCTGCTGTAAGTATCTCTCTATTTATTTCTGGCCTGTAGATCATCAGATAAAAGAGCCAGCAGCTATTATAATTACGGTAAAGCTAAATGATGTGAGCTGGAGCAGCAGGGGCCTGAAATAACTGTTAACTAACTAACGCTATTAAATGCATAAATGTCTCTCTCGCAAAGTCATAAAGTGCAGAATATGAATATTAAACATCTAGAGTTGTTAAAAAGCAAAATATTGCCTTAAAATAACCCAAAAGGTCCCGCAAGCCGCCTTCATGCCTCTGTTTCTACAGTACCTGCTCCTGCCCTTATGTAAATCAATAGCCTGACACTTGTTCTCCTCAACAGGAATAGGATGGGCCCTACAGGTCCACCACCTTTAACGCTGCTGGCAACTCATCACCACCTTTCCCCAGGACATCACCGTAGGCAAGCATGGTGAACGAGGCATGGTGAGCTTCTGGTTCTTTACCGTTCTTCTTTTCCTGCAGGGTGACCACCACTGAATGCCAGGTGGGGGGAATGGCTCTCCCTCTACACAGGAGTGATGGTTCTGTGATGTAGATTCACTGATGGGGGCTTTGTGAATCGAACCAAACCAAGTTTTGTTGTTGTTTTGGATGCCAGTCCCAGTCCCAGTGCTACCGGTCCTTCCCTTTTCACCCACGCTTATTCCCCCACATTTTAAAAGGGCACCATATAGAAGCGGCTAAGCTGCGGCACGAATCCTACCGATGCAAAGTGGAGGTGGATAATTCCAGCGCCGGACGGTCCCCGGCATGCAGGAAATGTGTGAGTGCCCCTACAAAAAATAAATAAAATAAGATGTTTAGAAGATTTGGGGTTTCTTTGTTTCACAGCAACGTTGAAGTCCAGAAAACAAAAACTTTCCCGATTTGCAAGTGTCTAGTACCTGGAGGGCATAGCCTGGCTCACACTGAAAGGAGACGACATCATTAACCAAGTACCTCTCTCCAATCTTCAGGCCATTCCCAGGCACTGCAGGTTCCGGACAGCTGGACAGGCCGACGGCTGTGAAAAAGAAAGCGTGAAACTGAAAGCTCAAAGAGAGAGGGGAATGTGAACTATGGCAAAGGCAGAGAAGGAAGAACCTTGGGTCTCAATGGGACAAGGGCATCATACTTACAGACGCACGACAAACAAGGGGGAGAGAGACCACAGGAGCAAACACAGAGAAAGATCCAATGCAACTGAGCGTGTGTACTGAAATGAGCATAAACCACAGAGGGGAATCTGCATCTTAACTCACTGTGACCCTTCAATGGTCGCTAATGACCTCCCCCATAGAAATCAGACGGGGAAACTCCATTTTGCCATCTCCATCTCCCTATGAAATTCCCCCCAAAACAGTGTATCGTGGCATGCCTTGCCCAGTCCAGCTTTGAATGCCTCTAGTGATGGGGCTTCCGTCACTTCCACTGGGAGACCATCGCAGGGTCTAACAGAACTCACCACTGCCCTATTTCCCCCTGTTAGTCACCTTAAATTCACCCTTCTTCCATTTTACCCCATTGGTCCTAGTTCTAATCCTCCTCTACACAATCCCTTTACCTCTGGGCTGGGAACACCTGTACCCGCCAAAACCTCTTCCCAAGGGCCATCGGCAAGAAAGCTGGATCCCTAGAATTAAATTTGTTCTGCATCCCGTGTGACTTTCTTTTGCCACCTAACCTGATCTGTATGCCCATGCCATGGCTCCCGTCTTCCTAACAGCCCTAATCACCTTTCTCCATCCTCCATGAAGAAGCTCCAGCATCTCATTTACATCCTGGCCTCGGAAGCTTTCTCTGGTATCTTAATAGTTCCCCACGCTCTATTCTCTAGTGCTTTATTCAGTCCAATTTTATTCGTCTTGCATGAGCGGGCTCCCAACACTTCCCTTGGGGAGGGTATTCGTTGGATATGAATAAGTAAGATGTAACCTTCTGGTTGACAGGCATGAATGCTACTGATCAGACCTCACTGACTCAGGGCTAGTCAGCAGTGTAATAATTGCTGTATTATACATAAGCAACAATACATCAGTCTTTAAAGTAACAAAGAGTAGAAAAGCAAAGCACTGAGGCAACTAAAGCCCCCCTGAGAATGTTAAATTGTGTTTGTATTCATGTTGCTGTACATCATTCTGTATCCGATGTTGCCTGATCTGTAAGAAGAGGAAGCCAATCCCAGTTGTCCCTTGCTTGACCAACTCCATTTTATTTGAGTCACGCTTGTAGTACAAAGAGTACATTATTTTTCTTGTATGTAATTTATCCGTTTTGGGGACAGAGATGGCACAATCCCATTTTTTCCCCTCTCTCTCTGCCCCCTCCCTCTTTCTCTTCAATTATGGAATAAATTTATCATTCGAGACAGGTAACAGTAATAGATGTGGGTCTCTCATAGCATCTAAATCGAATATTCCATGAAGATTTTACTCAATCCCGTTTCCTTCCAGGCCACAATTACAATGGGAAGGAGGCCCACTGCAAACAGGATTAGCAACCCCAAAGGTCACCTGTCCGGTGAGGTGCTCTCCTCTTTATGTATTCCCCCATCTCCCACTTCTATGGCGCCACATGGAGATAAAATTAAGACAGTAGTTTGCAGTCACCTCATGCCCACCGTAGCTCAGCTGTCTGCCAGAACCTCCCTCACTCACCACACTAACAGCTGTCGCTAAAAGATAACCTTCAGCATCATTCCAAGGGCTAACGTTCTGCTTCGACTCTACAATCTGGAGGCTGAACTACAAAGCGGGGGGAAAAAAGAAATAACGTTGACACGGGTTTGATGGTGACTCCCCTTCTGAAACCAGAGTCATGCTTCCTGACAAGAAAACACGCATGGCCACACGTGTAGCTGTATCTCCTGACCTTCAGGGAGTAGTGAGAGCAGATTTGAATAACTTCTCACACAGAACAGTGGGTGACTGAGTCATCCCAGCCAGGGCTTTGTCAAGCCTGACCTTAAAAACCTCTAAGGGAGGTGGTGGAAGCACCTTTCCTTAGAGGTTTTTAAGGTCAGGCTTGACAAAGCCCTGGCTGGGATGATTTAGTTGGGGGTTGGTCCTGCTTTGAGCAGGGGGTTGGACTAGATGACCTCCTGAGGTCCCTTCCAACCCTGATATTCTATGATTCTAAAGTCCATTCATTTCCCTCTGGCTTTTGGGCATGTGGAGATAAGGGCTATTTCTCAAGGGATCAGATCGGGGGAGAGGTGGAAGAAACACTACATATGAGCTCACCTCACGCTGCTTCCTTCCGGTGTTCCTAAGTGTACAAGCTGGAAACTTCCTGTCCCAGTCTCAAAACCAGACCCCAAAATGGGGCACCCAGTATATTTCAGCCAACGCCTCAGCTGAGAACCATGATTATCTATCCACCTCAGGGTTTTATACTGCCGACCATCACCGTGGTATCTGGGTGCCTTCCATGTAAAACCAATGGCAGTAGCCACATCGTTGCTAGACTTCATGGACTCGCTGGCGTTCTCGCTGTTGTACCTTGCACTAAGGTACTGCTTTACTAATGAACCCATTAGGAGCGAGGTGCTCTTATCTCCATTTCACAGAAGGGAAAACTGAGGCAGAGGGTGGTGAAATAACTCAAGGTCGCACAACAGAAGAAAATGGGTCAGAACCCAGGAGTTACTGACTCCCTGCCTCATGCCCAAAACACTGCCTTGAATTAGAGTCTTCATAGCAAATGACCAACCTCTCTTGGGCTACCAAAGCTGTCAAATCCACTCTTTCTAATCATGACTCCAATCTCACCACCACCACCCGAGGATGCGCCTGATGGGTCAGGTTTGACTGTTCCTGGCCCGTTGGTCACGGCAGTCCCAAAGGACGCAGGTTCTCTCTACAAGCAAGACTCCTCTAGTAAAGAAACAAAAGCCCAGTGGGAAGAAAGTCATGGGATATGGGCACATTTGGCGACATGCTGCCCAATGGCTAGGAAAAACCACGGTTGAACTTGGTGGTCGCTGGCTGGATTAGCACGTGCCTGCAAGTGAGTTGGTAGGCATGGAGGAGGGGCTGGAAATGCAATGAGGGGACCTGGGATCCCCACAGAGTTCTGATGGTCTCCCTCAATAATCAAACAAGTACTAGGAAGCACCAGGGTGACCCGCCCCCGAGAAGGAGAGGGCACGACACCCTCCAACACATGTGGGAGACTGATGTATTCCCCAGCAAGTCGCTCATCTGCTGACCCACCCAAGCCTCTTCCCTGTGCCTGTCTGGCAGCATTCACCTGGGGGTGCCCCCAGGCTGCATGGAGAGAGAGAGAGGATTCTGGCTACAGATGTGTACACTGCTGGGAACAATGGGCTGGATGGAGAGAGGAGGAAACAGATGGGAAGCAGATCTGCCAGGTGGGCTGGTGGCCCAGCCGATGCCTCACACCGCTGCCGCAATGTCAAAGCATGCCTGGCCAGCCCCTTTCTCATCGTGCTGGGGAGATCCTTTGCACCCTGCTTCCCAGGCTCTTCGCCGCTCCGTAGCAGAGACACCAGCCCAGAAGAGATGACAAGCCCCAGGCAGCTGGCTGAGTGGCAGGTCTCACTTTCACAGACCCAGAGACAGCATCCTTTGCAGACAGGCAAGCCGTAAACAAGAGCAACACTGGGGCTTCAAGGAGAGAACGTGGCGGGGGACAAGAGGGAGAGGGCAAATCCGTGCATGACGTTGGGGACTAAGGGAAGTGGCAGGAAACGGGGGTGAGGGTGGAGGAGATGGCAGGAAATGCAGGACCCTTCTGCAGTTACTATGGAAGCTTCTGTAGTGCAACAGGGACGGAAGAATGGTGAGATGACATGCTTGGAGGCTGCCCTATTTACCCCTCCCTGGGCAATTGTAGCTGGGCCAGGACGGGCCTGGCACAGCTTTTGGGCACAACCGTGGTTTTGCCAGAGACCAAAGACACAGAAGGCAGCCTTGGGGCCAGCCTGGGCCTTCACATCTCCACCCCAAACCTGCTGAGGCCAGGGCTCTCTTGAGGGGGGGAAGTGGTACTGAGCTCTCCAGCCTGGCTGGCTGAGTGGGAGCTGCCATCTGGGTTAGACGATGGGAGCCAGGTTGTGGACAGAGCAAAGCTCCGGTGCCAAACAGTCTTCAGGTGTGAGAGAGAGAGAGAGTGTGTGTGTGTGTGTGTGTGTATCTGGGCAGGGAACTGCAGTCGGATAATAAGTATTGTTATTTGTATTACTGTAGTGCCCAAGAGCCACCCTGATGGACCAGGCCCCCTTGTGCTCGGCACCCTACAAACACAGATCAGAAAGCCAGGTCCCTGCTCCAAAGAGCTCACAACCTCAGCAATGGAATGCAATACGGGGGTAATTTACTTGCATAAGCTACCATCTAGGAACCCCCCTGAATGCTCACACTCAAGCTTAACTCAGAGCAAGAGATGATGCCTCACACTCCCACTGGGAACTCTAGAGAACAGGGGAAGGCGCCTGGATGTGGTTAGGGGAGAGCTCTCACCTGCAGTTCAGTTCCTGGATGCAAGGGGCGAGCTGGAAACATGGATCTGGTTTGGCTCATCTCTAGGACCTGCTTTAAAGGACAGATGGAAGCAATCCCCCCCCCCCCCCGTCCCAACTCAGAGATAGCAGCATGCAGGGAAGTTATCCCAGTCAGTGGGAAGGACCTTGGCCCGAGCTGATCTAGCGACCATCAAAGAGGGATGGAAACAATGGCAAAAAATATGGTGGGGCCCTATGCAATGCCTCCTTCTATGCAAACTGCGTATCTTCAAACTCTTCCCCCTTCTACCAGCTAAACAGATTCCCTCCAACCCTCCCCTCGCACCCGGGTCATGAACGTTAGGAGAGAACTCCCTGCTCAAACACCCCTCCCCCCAACACACCACTCATCAGGGAGCAACATGTAATGGCTCAAACCTGGAAATGTCACCTGCTCCCACGCAGGGCATTTCTCCTGTATCTATTTCGGTAGAGCGCAGAGGGAGGGCTAAGCGCTCCAGCAGGAGCTAACCAAGGGAAAGCAGCACATGAGCCAATGAGCAGCTGAAAACCCTCCCAATCCTTGCAGAGAGATGAACGCAAACATGCCTCCTGCAGCAAAGCCCACGCTAAGAGATCTTCCCTGGGCAGTGAGGCTTACTGTTTGCCTAATAGCTGGCTCTGGCAATGGCAACAGCCTGCTACTTACAGGTAAAGGAGCTCTTCTTCAGCTCAACTAGCCAAGCCATGTGCTTTGGGGGCTGACAGTCCGGGGTTCTGTCCGTGGTGGCGTCTCTGTATATTGTCTCCTTACCAAATGGCACCCTATCTGTTATGTGGCAGGAATCAGTGGGTGAAAAGTGATGGATCAGACCAGTTGATCATGATGGTCCCTTCTGACTTACAAATCGAGGAATCTAGATGCGTTGCAAACTCCTGCAGCCTCGGGACGCTGGTTCTGTGCATGGGATTGTGTTTTGCTACAGTTGCTGGGGCCAATCAGTATAAAAGCCTGCGACTCACTCACATACGAAGGAGCGCTCCTTCAGCTCAAGCGGCGGGGCTTGTGGTTCTCAGTGCTGGAGGTCCTGGGTACCAACCCTGGTCATATATATCAAGCCAAAGCTCACCATCCCCCAAACCAAAACATTCCGTAGGCATGGAGCAAATGACTTAAATGAACATCTGGTAAAGAGAATAAACTTTAAACGCTAAACTCCCTCCCCGCCCACCCTGAGTCAATCTCATGGTTTTGAGGGATCTGACTTGTGGGTTTTGAACATTTGGGGCTGGTAATACTGCGATCAGGTCCAGATCAAAGAGGATATTGCTTGTTCCTGATACAGCCTCGCTCCCAACAGCTGCTGTCCTGCACCCTTCTCGGTTCAATGATTATAAATCAGAGAAGAGACATGCCCAGCCCATTTCAACCAGCTCTTGCTGTGGTTAACAGTTCCCTGAAGCATCTGCTGCTCTAGGTTTCACCTCTGGCTGTGCTCCGAACAGATGAGCGGTTCCTGACACAGTAACTGAGCTTCCTGGAGCACAGTGTTGGCCAAGACACTGACGAGGAATAATCTACAGATCCCCGCCACATGGCGGGAGAAATAAATAGCCCTGCTACCTACCCGTAACAAGCAACCGGAAACCGCGAAGCATTATACCATGCCAAACACCAGGCAACACGGGGCCGGCTCTGCTCCCAGTGGAGGTCAAAGCTCCCACACTGGCACAGGGGATGGGGCCCCAAAGGAAGATCTCCAACAACTTCAACATGCAGTACACATATTAACCGATCCTCTCAGCAAGCTGTCACTCCCATTTGACAGATGGGGAGCTGAAACACGGAGAAATTAAGTGACCAGCCCGCATAACAAGTCACTGACAGAGCTGCAGTTAGAACACAGGACTCCTGGGCCACTACATCGATCCCTCGGGATCCCAGCCATGGAGCAAGCCAGTGGCTCGGCTACAAGGAGAAACTGTTCAGACGAAAAGCTGTTTGGGGCAGGGATTGTCTTTTTATTTTCTCTGAATGCAGCAACTTGCACAATGGGGCCCTGACCCCTTCATCTGGGGCCTCCAGGTGCTTCCACAAAGCAAATAAAATCCACAATCATTTATGTGTATGACAGTAGTGTCCACAGGTCCCCATGCAATCAAGGCCCCGCTGCGTGGTGTGCTGCAAACACACATAGTAAGAGGCGGCTCCTGACCCGAAGAGCTTACACACTAAACAGACAAAAGGTTGGAGGAGACACAGAAGGGGAAGAGACTTATGCAAGTTCATAACCTGTATCTCCTGAGTCCCACTCCAGGGTCCTAGCCTCTCCCAAGCCCGCCTCCTCTCCTGCCGTTTTGTTTTAACCATTAGCACACACAGGCATAAACAGAAGCAACCTGGAAAGTCTGGTAGAAGCAGACATTTCTCAAGGGTAGAGTCTCTGCAGATAGGCACCTGTACAGCACAGGACCTTATGCCGTTTTGTGGACATTTTGCAAATGAGAAACAGTCTAAATCTATCTGCGGCTTTGGGGAGAAAAAAACCCACAATCTGTTGGCTCAAGATCTGAAGGCGAGAGTCATGTTTGTGAGCAGCTGTCAAGACAGGGTGTCCAGCAAGAAACAATTATGTTCACATCGCCTGCAGGAAGATTCCATTAAAGGAGACAAGAGTCCCGGCACATCTCTCATCAGTTCAGTGCTGCTGATACCGATTCAGGCATGAGTCAGAGAGTCAGAATATCTCTGTATATTAACCTCCACGCATGTAGGGAGCAGAGAATGCCCTGGATTGGTTGTTGTAGACGTACACTGTAAATGCACAAGCCTGCTTGCTTCCACTGCTGTTACAGATACCTTCAATTTCATAACAGCTATCATTCTGCTACCTACAGTTCATACATTGCTGGACTCTGTTCCAGCTATCATTCATATACCTACAGCCACCTCTGCATGGCTGTCTGCTGTAGCTTTACCAAGAGACAGCTTTTCTGGATTGACCAGATCTGGTCATAGATGAGGAATCAAAGTACAGGCATCAGGAAGAACGAACCTTTGGCTTCATGATCAAAACTTGCCGGTTCTCTTTAATGAAAATCCCTCCCACCCCCACTCCAGTCAGACGCAGTGTACTGCAGAGATGCACACAATCCAGGCCCCCTTTCATATGGATGGCTCCAGGCTCCCTGTCCAAACCCATGAGATGCTCCCACATCCTCCTGGAGTGGAGGTCCAAGCATGGGAAGTGACCCTACGTCACGTTACCTCCAGATCCCTAGTGGTCAGACCCTTTAACAGTGATTGGGGATGCACCAACACTTGAATCTTTCCAATAAAAGACTGGGAGACAGCAATGGAACATGCCCTAGATTGCCTGGGGCAGCAGCTGCTTTGGCAGAACGGTCTTCCTCAGGATTTTCTATTCAGTTCATGTTAAGAAGCCTCCCAGGTCTGATGTCTCAGGCTGTGAAAGCCATTAATAAGCATGCCTCTGCCATATTCCTCTGCAGCATCTAACTTGTTGCTTCACAAAGTTCATTGGGACGGGAGGTGGGTTATGACAGACACTGTCGCAAGCCCACATTCATTTCTATTCTTTCATTCCACATAGGGCCAGGTGCTATTACAAAGCGGTGCCCACGGCAACAATCTCTGCATCCCAGCACAAGGAGGAAGTCAAGTTTGGAAGACAGCCGTGCACGTACGCTCACCACACACATTCATGCACTGGGGGACTGACATGGCGCAGCAGCGGAGTACAGCGTGTGTAAGTGCAAGGCATAAAGTGCCGAGGAAGTGCAGGGGACCCTGATCTATGAACCTGCAGGCTGCCAACTTACTCCTGCCTTGTAACAGGGGCGAGGCTAAACAGGGGATGTCACAGCTAAGCGCATCAGCCACAGCACGAGGATCACATGTATGAAAATACCTCCTTGGCCATGTCCATTCTATGCCCACATGAATACCTCTTTTACACCCTGTGCACTTGACCGCAAGAGAGTAGGCTTGGATGGTGTTTGAGCACTGGGTCAAAACCTGGCACTTAACCTCACTTGCACCACCCACCTTATGTAGCCTCCACTTGCACTGAATGGTCACCACCTTACACCCCATGCTAGGACCTGCAGGATCAAAGCTAGAGCATGTGCTGTTACAGGAACCCATCTGGGACCCGCGCTTACTTTTGTATTCCAAGTGAAATCCCGCGGCGGACACGCTGATATCTGAGTAGAAATGCAGATAGAGCTGGTTCGAAGTGCTGTTCAGCAAAGCAGGCACCGTCGTACCTGGGAAAAGAGGAGGGATGTATGGTACTGTAAGGTGTTTTTTTCTCCTCCCCTTTATATGCCGAGATTTGCTGCATAAATCTGAGAAGAATCTGAGAACAGAAAGTCCTTTAATTTAACAGCCCGCTCAGTTTGAACAGGTTCTCATGAGTCCAGGAGAGGAATAGCCAAGAACGGTCGGAAAAGACGTTTCCCAAGCCTAGAGACACATTTCATCAGGTAAAGTCTTATCAGCCAGAGAGCAGCCGGACTGAGGGATTGAGAGATCGACTTGGTGATGAGCTTGAGTGGGAGCGGAGCTTCAGTCGCTGGGGAAGCCAGGAGTGCATTACGCCGCCCCTGTTAGCTATTAAATTAGCAGGTGCAAGTGATTCTATCCGATACGTGGGACTGAGCGCAGCCCTGGACGCAGTGACCACTACTCTTTGTGAACCTGACCCAGAACCTTTCATCTGAGGATCTCAAAGCATTAAAAAATGTTAATCAATTAAATCTCACAATGCTGTGAATAACCGACGGCAAGTTTTTGCCAGAAACACTGCACCCAGGTGTTGATTCTGCAGGGAAGGGGTTAAAAGGGTTCTGGTGACTCGATGCTGCAGGTGACTTGTTACCCCATTTGGATGTAAGGTAATCTCATTCTCTGGGATGAGAGGATCTAAGGTGATGGCTGAGTGATACTGAGGGAGAAACCATATTAGCAACCAAGTCTAGAGAGAAAGCTTGAGTTAGTTTTGATGTTCTCTTTTTCCTGTTTTCATTGTTAACAAAAAAGGCGGCAATCTCGGACTTTACGCTGTACAAGCACTGGGTTGGTAGAGCAGTTTAGGGAAAGTGCCATAGTATTGTACCCATTTTACAGATGAGTAAAAATGAGACACAGAGGCCTTATCTAAAGCACAACATTTTGCACCCAGCAATGGTGCAGCTTAGTAATGCTAGCAATGGTGAGAGCGCTAGTGCAGACAGGATTTACAGCAGGTTTTCACAAGCAGGGTGGCACAAACACCTATGCCCTACATTAGCATTTACACTATTGCTACTGGAACATTGCTGGAAAATGGGTACAGCACTCTCTAGTGCGGACACACTCAGCAATACTAACTGACCTTTTCAAGGTCACCAAGTGACAGGTCAGTCCCATCACTGGAGTGTAAGAGGCAAGAGTCCAGACTCCCAGATCCTACTTACTAGACCACTTTCTTCCATTTTCTCTAAGACATGGTACTGCTGTTACCAACCTAATAACACTACAAAGGTGACCAGCCAGTGCCATGTTTAAGGTTCTCTGCTGGCATCTTCTGAAGCCAACCATAGCCCAAGGCCTCAATTCAGCAAAGCACACTGTCCCATTTAAGCACATGCTTAGATCCGTCCCTAGTCTGCAAAGCATTTAAACGTGCTTATCTTTAAGCATCTGTTGCAGTCCAGTTGAAGTCAATGGAAATTAAGTTTGTGCTTAAGTGCTTTGCTGAATACTGCAAATAGGACTTTAAATAGCCACCTACCAGAGAAACTTCCCAGCATGGTGACTGTATTATCCCCTCCATCAAACACTTCCAGGGAATCCCAGTTCTGCTCAGTGACAAAACTGATCACTTGAATCTGAAACATTAAACAAAGAAAAGAGTATCATTCACTTAGTACCTATGTTGTTAATAGGCAAAAGTAATACCAACCACAGAGTCATTAATAAAGATAACAATATGTCCCGTGGTTTGATCTCACTAGGAACGGTCATTCTGCCCGTGATGATGCATTACCAAAGTTAACAGAACTACAGTCTCAGGATGTCACTGGTTGGGCTGAGTGAAATGATTACAGCGAGACCGGAAAGCATCAGTCCATATACTGGGCTTGATCATCAGCGGGTGCAACCTGGCACAGCTCCTTTGACTTCAGAAGCGGATTTGCACCAGCTGAGGATCTGGTCCTTTGCTTCAATTTGGCAAAATTCCTGCAGAGTTCTGTAGGTTTTCACACTAAAACGTGATGTTTTCAGAAGGAAGATGCTCTCATGTACAGTAATGCCAATGCCCCGTGATCAGAAATTACAAGACTGGCTTGAAACTCATGATACGATGATGATTATTTTTAATTGGGGGTTCTTCATATTTTCCTTCGGTTTCTGAGCCTTTTGGGTGCACTCTAGTCTTGTTTTCAAGCTTTCCCCTACAACTAGAAGTGCTGGAAATTTACTTTATTTTAAAAATGAAAACTGAGATTCTTATGTAATCACATGACTCCAGGAGCAGGGGCTTCAAAAATCACCAAATAAATAAAATTGCTACAGCATTCTGAAATAGCTCCTATTCTTCAGCAAGAACACCTCCAGTGATTACCAGCGGATTTTTTTTTCTCTTGATGCCTTTTCAGACAGATTCTAATAGTATTTCTGGGGACAAGGAATTCAAAGTGCTGGAGAAACAAGTTGCTCTGTGCTTCTAGGTTGGCATTTTCAGGGCAGCCTAAGAGAGCTAGGGGCCCACCTCCCACTGAAAGTCAAAGACAGTGGGGCACCCTTAGCATTCTTTGACAGTCCCCGGCTTAACAATTACCCTATGGCTACAATTTTCAAAAGTGGGGGCCTAAAGTTAGGCACCTAAACCCATATTTAGGCTCCTATACAAGAGGCCTGGATTTTCAGAAGTGCTGAGTTGTGTGCCCACAATTGCCATTCAAATCTATGGGGACTGTGGTTGCTACGCCCCTGACAAAAATCAGACCATTTATCTAGGTGCCTAACTTGATGGAATTTTGTACCCATATTTGGGCATTTTGGCTGGCTGGATAGAATCTCTCTCATTTCCAGGGCTCTGGCATATACGTATTGCTGCTATTCACTTGGATGATGTAAATACTTCTTACCAATCCCAATGCTTATGATCAGCAGAAGTCCCGTTAAATTCAATGAAATTACTCTTTTAAGCACTGAGCTCAGCAGGAGGCAATTTGCAGGACTAAGCACTTACAGGTACTTTTAGACATGACAAATCCTGATTTATATATAATCACACACACTCCCAGACAACCCTCCCCCCTGCCCATCTGGAAATCCTACGAAAACACCCCCATTTCCTCTAAAATGCCTACATGCTGCATTTACAAATCCAGTCCAAATGCCTGACTTCCTTTTGCCTGCTAATGCAAAGTTAAAAAAAAAATCAAACCATTATTTCTGGCATTTTAACTCGTTTTCCTGCTTGATTTACTCTGAATGATAAAATAACTTTGCAGCTTTATTTTTTTTTTAAACAAACGGAGTCTATCTAGCTGGAATACTAATGACCCCTGTGGAGTCATTACCTGTCACATTGACAGAGTCGATACCTGTCAGCCTGCATAATTGCACCCCAATTATTACTTACATTTTTACAAAGGAAAGTGGGTTTCATTTGCTGTCTTAAAATTCCTTTATTTATGTTTATAAAGACAAACATTTTAAGGTTCTAATTCTAGACCGATGTGGATTCATGAGGGATCTGCATCTATTTTCTGCCATGTATAGAAATTAATTCACAGGAAGATTTGCTCCCAGAATGAATAATTCATGGCAGAAGTGCGAGCTGGTGCATTGATTACATAAAAACCCCTGCCGTTGACTCACGGCTGCTAAGAAAGCTTTCGTTTCGCCTCCTCCTCTGATTTACAGTTTTTTAACCTTTAATTGTTGTACAGAACGGGGGTAAACTGAGAATGAAATTAGTATCTAATAACGCTGAACATTTCACACACAAAAGGAGGTAATTGCGGGGGATGGGGCACATGAGGTGCTCAGGGCTAAGTGGCTCTGGTTATATTGTGGTCCACCTCGGTGCAGAGAGCTCCTTGGGGTGCATAAGCATAACTAGATGCCAGCTTTGCTTCTATGTGGGTCAAACACAGAGCGATCGCTCTTGTTCTGCCTTTACTGCATCCCTTTTCTTGACAGCTCCCGGAGGCAGACTTCATGGTGACATGTTCCACCTGTCGAAGCCCAATGGCTCTTGCAAACTTTCCTTCAGCTGAGAAACTTCCAGCAGAGAAAAAGAATGACAAATCAACATCAGCCTCCTCAGCAGAAGGGGGTCACGTCATCTGGATTCACATCTCTGCCCCTTGTTCTATGTGTGTCTTCATGGGTAAAGCTGAAGGGGCTGTGGATCTATCCATCATCCATATCCCCACTCGTACCATTAGCTAAATGCACTGTGGCCCCCTGAGAAGACTGGCTTGGGTAGAAGTGCTGCTCCAGGCTAACAGAGTTATTTCTTTAGCCCAAGTGGCAGAGGCCTGTGCTGAAGGGCCAGTCCCTTGCTGATGACTCATCACTAGGGCCCTACCAAATTCACGGACATGAAAAATGCGTCATGGACCGTGAAGTCTGGTCTCCCGCCGTGAAATCTGGTCTTATGTGTGCTTTTACCCTATACTATACAGATTTCATGGGGGAGATCAGTGTTTCTCAAATTGGTGGTCCAGACCCAAAAGGGAGTTGGGGGGGGGTCACAAAGTTATTTTAGGGGGGGCCCGGTTTTGCCACCATTACTTCTGTGTTGACTTCAGAGCTGGGCAGCCAGAAGGCAACGGCTGTTAGCCGGGCACCCAGCTCTAAAGGCAGCGCCGCTGTCAGCAGCAGCGCAGAAGTAAGGGTAGCAGTACCGCAACCCCCCCTACAATAACCTTACGACCCTCCCACAACTCCTTTTTGGGTCAGGACCCCTACAATTACAACACTGTGAAATTTCAGATTTAATCATGAAATTTACGATTTTTAAAATCCTATGACCGTGAAATTGAACAAAATGGGCCGTGAATTTGGTAGGGTCCTACTCATCACCATGGTATTGGATGCTGAACTGAGCTGGTTAAGCTTTTGGAAATGATTGACTTGATGCTCACTTAGAGGCAAGATGATTTTTGTTTCTCATGTGCATAAACCCAAACTTATTTTTTTTTCTCTTTGCAGGTCACCTTTAGGGCTTGTCTACACAGGGACACTCAGGATAATTAATCCAAATTAAGGAAAGGGGTGAATTTAAAGTGGATTAGTTAAACCACATTAAACTCCAGTGTGGACATTTTGTATTCAGAATTAAACTGGCTTTGTTCAATTTAGATTATCTTAATTCACTCTGGAAGTAAAGTAAACTGAATTAAAGCCACTTTAATTTTGAATAAGAGTGTCCACATGGGTTTAGTGAGGTTTAACTAATCCACTTTAACTTTCCTGAGTGTCCCCCTGTAGATAAACCCTTAGTGGAAAAAGGGCTTTTGGATCATTTCCTGATTTCCTTCATATTACTTTTCCTAGTTTTACCCACTATGGTTTCTGGGAGGGTTTATTAGATGCATCATGATGATGGGGAGACAAAATCGCGGGGAGAGCACTTATGAATGAAAGACACGTTTTTTCTTACCAGCCTACATTATTATTCACTTCCTTCCATATCCAATGTAGGAATGTAAAAACAATGATTAGCTACACGTGCTGAGAACATTCCCACTGAAGCTTTGCATTAAAAGTAGTGGAAGGAAGAATCTATTGATATCACTTTAAAAAAAAAATCAGTGAATTATTTATCACCTCTTGATAATGTGAGTCCCAAACATTTTGCAAAATGCATCGACTGTTTACATGTTTAAACAGAGCCTCCTGCAATTTGATTGTATTAATGGCTAACATTTCAGATGAGTGGGAAGGAATCTGTGATGCATTTTGCAGCTTTGCAAGACAGTCTGTTAATTGGACTTAAAATACAAAACAAGAGCAGGAATTTGCCAGTCTGGAAGTAGTGACAGCCCCATTAGAAGCCACAGAGCACTTATCCCCTCTATTCCCCCTGTTAACAAACTGTCACTGATGTGACAGGCCATGGTCTGGCAAGATACTAATATCAGTGACACGACTGAAGTCAATGGAATCATTTCAGATTTACACCGGTGTCCCAGAGATCAGAATGCAGCCTGGTCACTTCGTGTCAGACACAGATCCGCAGCACATAATAAAAGTGTACCTGATATCAGAACAAACATGTCATAAGACATACATTTACTGTGTGTGCCAAATAGCTATGACTGCTGCAGAGAGAGGGGGGAAAAAAACCCTCTATTAACCTAACACCTGATACAAAAATAAGAGCATTTAATAAACAAAACCCCTGCAGATAAAATGGTGTAAAGAAGAAGAAAGAAGCCCAGCGATTATCAGACTCGTGCAATGAATGAACCCTATTAAATGAATCCATCTTATCTGCATCAATTGATGCCAGCGTAACATGTAGCTAGATACCTTTCTGTGAGGATGGGAACTTTATCTAAAGGACTGGTCTCTGTGATGTGCTTTGAATGAATTTAATTCTCAGTCTCCTCAGGTTTGTGCCAGGGATTCTGTGGAGGACTGATAAGTGCCAGAGAAACCAAAACACAGGGCTTCACTACGTGGAGAAACTGACCACTAGAACTACAGTGGTAGAATTATACTGCTATAGCTATGCTGGTATAGTCCCTGTGCGGATAATCTAATCCAGACTAAAAATGATTTATTTTGATATAGTACATATGACTTTAAACCTGCATAATTACGCACCATGCGGCTGCTCTAGGCAACGTAAACTACATCAACAAAGACTCACTTTTATTCCAGAAGGAATTGGGATTGTTTAGTCTGCAGGAGAGAAGGGTGAGGGGGGATTTGATAGCTGCTTTCAACTACCTGAAAGGAGGTTCCAAAGAGGATGGATCTAGACTGTTCTCAGTGGTAGCAGAGGACAGAACAAGGAGTAATGGTCTCAAGTTGCAGTGGGGGAGGTTTAGGTTGGATATTAGGAAAAACTTTTTCACTAGGAGGGTGGTGAAGTACTGGAACGGGTTACCTAGGGAGGTGGTGGAATCTTCTTCCTTAGAGGTTTTTAAGGTCAGGCTGGGATGATTTAGTTGGGGATTGGTCCTGCTTTGAGCAGGGGGTTGGACTAGATGACCTCCTGAAGTCCCTTCCAACCCTGATATTCTATGATTCTATGAATAGAGCAGCCACACAGAGAGTTAGACTAGCATAGCTATAGCGGCCGGCCAACTTCCCCATGTAGTAATCCTCCCACTGAAATCTCACCCACCTTGCCAGCCAGGGTGAAAAGGAATGTCTGATTCCAGAAAAGAATTACGCATTCCACCAATCTCCTACCCCTGAGTAGCAGTGACTTGATGGTACTTGACCTCTACAAGTGCACGAGATACAGTATGTTCCTTCTCTCAATATCATGCTGCAGTGACGGCTGTTTAATATGGTACCTGTATTCCTGCTCCTTCAGGGACGGTTATCTTCCACACGCAATTGAGGCTATTCAGGTAGGGCTCGGGGAAGCCAGGAGAAAGGATGGTGCCTTTACGCTCAGTCAAGTTTCCACCACAAGGCACTGAAAAAAAAAAAAAAAAAAAAGCAAACAAGAACTTGAATCTGAGAGAGCTCAGCTTTATATAATAAATAATGTATGGAGATACATCTATTGCATAGAATGGGAAGGGACCCCTGAAAGGTCATCAAGTCCAGCCCCCTGCCTTTCCTAGCAGAACCAAGTACTGATTTTGCCTCAGATCCCAAAGTGGCTCCCTCAAGGGCTGAACTCACAACCCTGGGTTTAGTAGGCCAATGCTCAAACCACTGAGCTATCCCCCCCCAACACTTCACTGGGTATGGGCAGAAAAGTACCTGGGACTGGGTGATTACTTAAGAAAGTGATTTGTGAATAAAACCATCTGGGTTGCAACTCTGTTCCTGGCAGCACAGCACCCAGCTCAACGGGAACCCGATCTTGGCCCCAAATTGGGGGTTGGCGGGGATGGGGAAGGAGCGCACCACATTTCAGCAATCCGGATCAGTGTGGAAACCATGATCTTTTGGCGCAAGTTAGAGCAGCTTTCAGGCTGGTCTAATTTACAGCAGGGCCTGGTTCAGCCACCAGCATTGTGAAGGGTGGTAAGAAAGGTGGCATAATGCCACTTATACCCTCCCACTTAGGCCAGCTTTGCTGGGCACTACCCTGGCACACCTGGCGAGCAGGGGCAGAGTCCTTAGTAGAGAATGATACCCTCTCTAAAGGTGATTGTAACCATCCCATAGAATTCAATATTCTGTTAAAAAAACCCTAGAGAAAGAGGATGGTTTTCCATGACTTTCTATCGGGCTTTCCCACAAGGAATACAAAGAGCTAGGCATGCAGAGAACCTTGCTTTCCCTTTTATCCCCCACAGAACCAGGTTTACAAACCAAGACAGGTAGGCACGGAGACATTCCACTGAGCTAACGCTCCCGGCATAGTCAGGCATTCAATACTCCGGGAGCCCTGGAGAGCATATCCGGCACTGCACTCGAATCGGACAACGGCCCCGACAGCGAAATCACTGCCAATCCTCCTCCCGTAGCGGGGTTCTGGCACGGAGCTGCATTGTGTGGCGCTGGTGCGAGGAACCGCTTTGAACACAGAGGGAGAAAATGGTAGTGTGATGCTAGCAGGCCAGGAACCAGCTCATGCCAAGGCCCCGGGGCTCTCTGAACACAGACTAATGCTTAGCTGGAAAACAGTTTGGTTCGCCTGTGGATTAGTATGGTTAAAATAGATATTAGTGTTATAAGAATGTGTTTAGACTTTATGGCATGCTTGTAGGATGCTGCTTGTATTAGTCCTACTTATAATATCTGTATCCCATGCTATAAAGTAATTCTCAAGTGTTCGCTCTATAACTAAAATGTTTGTTCTGAAACTATGTAATTCACCAAACGGGAGGGAAAAGCTTCACCTAATGCAAAATGCTGGATTCCTACAGAAGGTGTTATCTCCTGGCCATTAGGAAGGACTATTGAATCCAAATGGGCCACTGTGGAACAGAAACGTCAATTTCTCTCCCCCGCCCCTCCGCCCCCAATGAAGAGGTTAGGTGCAGAAGTGCTCATCTCATCAGCTTGGACTCCCTGACCAGAAGGAATTAGGGTGTTTTTATGATGTTTGGACTCTAACGGACAAAGATTTCTAAACATAAGCAAGAGATCCCCAGGATTACCTTGGGTTAGCCCTAATGGACATATGGAACTGGCATATTTCAGCAGCTCTTTCACCATCTGAAACCTAAGACAGCAACTCATTTGTGTGTGCACATTTATCTGTTTTAACCGCTCAAATAACTCATTCCTTTTTTCCTACTTAATAAATCTTTAGTTAGTTTATTACAGGATTGGCTACAAGCGTTGTCTTTGGTGTGAGATCAAAGGTGCAAATTGACCTGGGGTATGTGACTGCTCCTTTGGGACTGGGAGTAACCTCAATATTTTGTGCTCTTTGGGTAAAATGACCATCCTTCACAGAGTCAGGCTTGCCTGGGTGGCAAGATAGATCGGAATGCCCAAGGGGACTGTCCATGACTCCATGTTAAGGCTGTATAGGACCTGAGGAATTTACCACTTGTTACTTGGTTGGTGAAATCGAATTATAGAACTCACAACCAGTTTGGGGCTTGTGTCCTACCTCTTAACAGTCTGCCCGAGGTTGGTATTCTTGCTTGTGAGCCATTCCAGACAGCATGACAGTTAGATCAAGACACGGTTGCAAAACGAGAATGTATGTTACGCGGAACATCCGGCAAAGATTCTGCCCCAGGATCATAGGTTCTGACTTTAAAAGGTACATACTGAATACGTGCAGTTAGGCTGTGTAGGGCAGAGGCTGTCTTTTTGGCTACATCTTCACTGCACAGGTAACCCGAGTGTTTGGCCCTCAGTCTGAGCATCTGGATTAGCCTAGCCTTATTGGAAGCCTCCCCACTGCAAAGCCCTACTGTGCCCTGATGGTTTCTGCATTCGCCCATGTGTGTCTGTAGGCAAATCTAATGGATCTTTGTGCTGACATGCTTGGGAGACCCAGGTTCACTTCTCTAGGCTGCCACAGACTTCCTGTGTGACCTTGGGAGAGTCCCTTAGTTTCCCAGTGCTTCAGTACCCCATCTGTAAAATGGGGATCATAGCACTGCCCGAGCTCACAAGGGTGTTGTGAGAATAAAATACAGGAAAGGTTGTGAAGTGCTTTGAGATCTACTGATGAAAAGTGCTATATAAAAGAGCTAGGTATTATTATTATTATTATTAGAGACACACAGAAAGAATCATTCAGTTCACACAAATCATGAGTCCTTGCACACAATCATTCTTTGATTAGCACTTAACATGTTCACAGTGATGTACGGACACCACCAGCTAAAGATTTAGACTTTTTTAAAAATGAATTTAAAATAGTTCCTGGTACAACACTGGCTCCTGAGTCCCCCTGATAAATTTTGGGGATTTTACAATCACCTTTTCCTATTAGTTCAAGATGTTTTTTTTCCTCCAGTGTGAAAGACCCACACAAACAACAGAGGAAACTGGCTATAGAGGGTGCAACTGATGATGAAAAGTGCCGTCACATCCAAACGTGAACAAAGAAGAGAGATCATTTTTCACTTTAACCTCTTTGTTGTCACCATCTCAGGTGTTACTTGTGCTAATGTGTTTCCCCTCACAGCACCCCTGCGAGGCCGGGCAGTATTGTTACCTCTGTTTTACAAATGGGAAAACCAAGGCACAAAGAGGTTATAGGCTGAGTTTTTCAATGGTGCTCAAGCGAACAGGGCACCTAACTTGATTAGGATCCCTGGCAAATTCTGCCCTAAGTGACCGGCCCATAGCCACAGTGGAGCTGGGACTGGAACCAAGAGGAAACTGACTTGGTTCTTTCAAAAAGAACAGGAGTACTTGTGGCACCTTAGAGACTAACAAATTTATTTGAGCATAAGCTTTCGTGGGCTACAGCCCACTTCTTCGGATGCATGTAGCCCACGAAAGCTTATGCTCAAATAAATTTGTTAGTCTCTAAGGTGCCACAAGTACTCCTCGTTCTTTTTGCGGATACAGACTAACACGGCTGCTCCTCTGAAACTGGGTTCTTTCAGGCTACTAGGAGTCTCGTTACTGTAATGGATTGTAACAATGGAGTGTGTTATTGTAACACTTTAAAACAATCCTTGTCAACACGAGCGAGGGAGAGAAAAGACAGTCGGGCCCAGGCACTGCCCTTACTTCTGTAAGTGCCTGAACTCCTGCCACGTGCGGATGATGCTCTTGTGAGCTGTATGGTACGGGAAACAGCTGAGCTTCAGAGAGAGCGAAGGGGTGAGAGACTGACTCTCAGACCGTTGTGTGAGTGGGCAATTGCTCCCAGTGGGAATAAAGAAGTCAAAGCACTGATTATTCCTGAGTAGGAAATCAATGAATTTTCATCTCTCAGTGGCGCTAAGATTTATTAGCACTTCAGGCGGGAATTGTTGGGAAGAGAGGGAAAAACAAAGATTACAAGCACATTAGCGACGTGCTTTCGTTGATTTTAATTTGGTCCAGAGAGATGAATGTGCATGTGCTATGTGTTTTGTTTTACCCAGGATGCCTTGCATACCCTCCCTCTAACAGATCTCAGACAGGCATCCCCACCTATGCATACACAACTGCCAGGAAATGGGGAAGCAAGAAGTTAGACTTTGACGCCCATCTGTGTTTTTGAAAAAAAAGGGTCCACTTGCCAGCACATTCTGCTCTGACGAGAACAGAGATTCCTATGAATCTGAACTGCGGCTCAATAGGGTGAATGGGACGAATCGTTTTTGCATTAGACTGACAACCAACCATGTGCTTGGCCTCTCTCCAAGCTACCGAAACAATTGCACCTGTGTGCCTGACTCCACTGATCTCCTGCCCTCAAATCCACTGAAACAAGAGCAATCAAAGATGCTCAGGGCTTGGTAAGATCAGGTTCAAATCTGGGCCACCTATTTGAAAAAAAAAAAAAGCGCTTGTCAATGTCAATGAGATATTTATTCACCATGGACGTATCTCTGGACCACAACTGCACCTACCTTGGTAGACAAAATGAAATCCTTTGGCAGTTGCTTGACCCTTGGCACTGAACTTGATGAGGATTTGATTGGTGGTGGCTAAGGGCAATGATTCACCTAGACAGGGAGAGAGGGAAACAGACAGCAGGCGTACACGTATTACAGCATCACCAAGGGAACTGGTTTACTGAGGCCTTTCTACTAAGACCTTCTCAACATGGGAAACTTTTACGATATAGGTTTTTCTGAAGTTGGCATGGAGGAGACTTCCTTACGCACAGAGCAATTGTTAATTGTACCAAGGGATCAGTGAGAATCGATCTGTAGAAGCACATGGCTCTGTACAGCTGGGGGTTGCCTATGGTGGTGGGGGGCTTTCGGGGAGAAAAAAATGCAATTGTGACTGCAATTTAAAAAAAAATTAATTTCCTTTTTTTTAAAGATCCGAACTCAAAATTTTGGAGGAAAAGAAAAAGGTAGGATGCACACCTTACAAAAACACTGTCCTGAGAAGTCGAGTCCCTGGTGAAGATTTTCAGAAGTGATCAGCAATGAGGACAAGTTCTCAGCATGTTTTGAAAATCAGGCCCCTTTTAAGGTGTCTCAAGCTGGGCTTCCCAAAAATGAAGCACCCCATATCAATGGTCAATCTTGGCCTAGACATATATCGCCCACTAATGGGGATCTCGCACCACACACGCGACAAGGAAACAAGTTCCTTAAGTACAGCATTGGGGAGATAAAGCCAAACAAGGGATGGGTGGGTCCTGAAAATGAAGGGAAGGCAATGTTCAGTTGGAAGATAACACCAGCTACGAGGGGAGAGACACTGCAATCGCTTCCTGCAGGGAAGCAATTGTGTGTTGGCCGAGAACTGAATCAGCCTCCAGCATCACTTTGGCAAACCAGGAAGATGGTCTAACTTCCACAGCCATGCCGGGGCTGCCCATGAAGAACTCAGCAATCTGGAACTGCTCAGAATCTATCATCGTGCTCTGCATTATGGCCCCTTTCTCCCCTGATTTTGCCACCCTCCGTTTTGCAAGGGCTTGTGAGGGGCTGTGCACAGGGCAGCCTATGGCTGACTCACGCAATGCCTGCACAGTGTGTAACAGAGGGAATTAATCCCTCTCTGTTTCTAAATAACCATTCCCCAGCATGCCACATTTGGCACGTCTACACTGCCAGGGCCGGCTCCACCTTTTCTGCCGCCCCAAGCAGCAA
>NW_020664587.1:14062793-14064521 GCF_002925995.2 Terrapene triunguis
AAAAAAAAAAAAAAAAAAAAAAAAAAAAAAAAAAAAAAAAGACGAGCAGCGGCACTTCGGCGGCAGCTCAACAGCGCCGCTTCTTCTGCGGCACTTCGGCGTCGGGTCCTCCCTTTCTTCCTCTTCGGCGGCAATTCGGCAGCAGCTCAAAGAGGAAGAGAGGGAATGAGGGACCCGCTGCCGAATTGCCGCCGAAGACCCGGACGTGCTGCCCCGATACTGGACGGAGTGCCGCCCCTTTGAATTGGCCGCCCCAAGCACCTGCTTGCTAAGCTGGTGCCTGGAGCCGGCCCTGACACTGCAGCTGGAAGTGAGCCTCCCAGGCCAGGTTCACTGGCATGAGTCTGTGTACCAGCTGCAGCGTAGACATACCCATTGGGCCTTGCCCAACTTACCCCAACCGGCTAGCAGTGCTGCCATATTCTCCATAGCCTGGGGTCGTTGCTTGTCACGGATCAGTCAGCGCGATGACATTTTGAGAGGCAAGGCCCCATCGATCGTTACGGGGCATTCCGTCTCTGCCAGCACCGGTGACTGATCCTTACCTGTGTGAGAGCCGGAGAGCGAGCTGAGGAGCCGGGAGTGCTGGTTGGGTCCATCATGAACTTCTATGACATCATTGAGCGCTGTCTGGAAGAAGGCGAACTGCCCGAAAACCACTGTGAACGGAGAGAACGGAACCAGTAAGGGCAAGAGACAGGGAACACACTGCAATTCAACTAAAGCCAACCCTCAACGCTGAGATGCTTCAGCTTCAGGTACCTCCAGACTGTCTTGAGAACCCAGAGAAAAGTGCCCGATTGTCAGCCCTTCAGATGGAAATCCCTTATGTATCCACAAAGCAGGTACAACATGGGCAGCAGCAAGCTTCCAAAATGCTGGCTCACCAAGGTTTCATAGGCCAGAAGGGATCATATTATGGCGAGTCTAGTCTGGCCTGCTACATAGCACAGGCTATATAATTTCACCCAGTGATAATGATCAATTATTATTTATTATTTGTATTCTGATAGCACTAAGAAGCCTCCATCATGGACCAGAACTCCATGGTGCTAGGCGCTGTACAAACACAGAACAAAAAGCTAGTCCCTGCCCCAAAATGCTTAGGGCAAGATTTATTTCAAATTAAAAAATTATGCCCTTAATTGAGAACATAACATAAAAATGGCCATACTGAGTCAGACCCAAGGTCCATCTAGCCCAGTATCCTGTCTTCCGACAGTGGCCATTGCCAGGTGTTTCAGAAGGAACGAACAGAACAGGGAATCAAGTGATCCATCCCCTGTTGCCCATTCCCAGTTTCTGGCAAACAGGCTAGGGACACCATCCCTGCCCAATTCCAGCACCAAGCCCATCTGCTCTGGAAGGATAGCTCCTAGTGATGAAAAGATACTTGAATTTCCAGTCAGTCCTAGGCACCTCTGCTGAGACTGCCAATGAGGAAGTCACTCTGTGTTCCCCATTTTATTGCTTATTTTGTAAATGCACCCAGATGACCCCCAATCTCATCCATGGGAAAACGATAATGAGACGATCAGGCCATTTTCAAGTTGGTGTGTGCGGGTTTGGGGAATTTTTGTAAATTTTTCAAAATACAACAACAGTATTTTCCTCAAGAACCCAAGCCTCTATTTCCCCCCCTGAGCTGTGTATCTGTAAGTTGCAAACGCCCAGCTACAGATTCACAAACTGTAAGGTCCCTCACTGTGACATTCATCAAGCTGCAAC